>NC_039251.1:11153566-11391066 GCF_003368295.1 Carassius auratus | reverse complement strand
TCCAAGGTGTTGATTTCTGAAAGCTTGCGGGCCACAGCGCACATCTCTGCTCTGAAATATACAATTTGGTGACTGTAAAGAGATCAGACTAGTAAACAGCTTTTTGAGAAGTCATGAAACCCAATGCAGGGCGAAGTGCAAAGTTTGTGATACGAGATATGCCTGGAAGTGCTGATGGCATGAAATGAGTGTATGGCCCTCCCCTGATGATCTACAACCCGAATGATATGAATTTAATGAAAGGTACGTGAGGTCTCACAGAGCAAGGCCAGATACGTACGCTATCATGAGGCCAGGCTGTTACTGGACTTGTGAAAACACTAAGAGAACTTGTACCACTTAGCTTGTTACTTTAGGATCATGTGGCAGTGTGAGATTCGAAGGCTTAGTGGTTCATCCTGTGGTTGCATTGCTAATTTTGGACGAGAAGCAGATGAAATGTTCACTTTTCCGGGTTAAGCTCTAACTGATGACAGTTCGGACGTGTCTAAATGCTGGAAATGTCCAGGCTGTCATCATAACATGCACTGATTTTCGATTTAAGGATTTTTCTGCATAGACAACTTCAAGAGTTTTCCTACAGGACGTAAAACAATAATTTAAAAAAAGTTATATTACATCTGTTTACTTGAATGGCTTTGCTTTGGTGATTAATATCAGGATTTAAACCATGAGATTGAAATTGTTACGAGGAAGCACAGTAGGAGTCAGTACAGTAGTAAGAAACCACAGCAATAAACAAGTTACGTAAGTTCTAATTAACGTTAGCCCAACACTATTAGCACCACTGATATCATAATGTCACTGAATGTGGGTAAAACCCTAGAGAGTAATACTACGGCATTTTTTGATGTGGGACGCCACCTTGTGGTCAAATGTTCACTACCATTCAAAAGTTTAGGGACAGTAAGATCTTTTACTCAGTAAGGATTTATTATATTGATAGCCAGTAAACAGAATTATAATGTTAAAAAAGATATCTTTCAAATAAATGTTGTTCTTTTGAACATTATACTCATCCGAAAAATCCTGAAAAATGTATTTCCATTTCCACCAAAAATATTAAGCAGCATAACTGAACTTAAGACTGATAATAATAATAATGATAATTGCATTACAGTAAGCATTAAATCAGCATATTAGAATAATTTCTGAAGGGTCATGTGACACTGAGACTGCAATAATGACTGCTAAAAATTCAGCTTTGCTTCACAGGAATAAATGACATTTTAATATATATATTAATTTATATATATAATTTATTCGATCAAATAAATTCAGTCTTATTAAGCATAAGAGAGTTCTTCTAAAAACATAAAAAATGCTTACAGACCAAATACTTTTTTAACGCCCTGATACTTTTCAGCAACTTCTAACTGAAGACAAAAATGTGAAAGGTTCATTTTATCCATCATGATATATTCAAATTAAAAATAGTTTTAAAAAAAAGTTTTAATATTGATATGGTTTGATCCCAGATGTTTCATGTTTTCTCAGACTTTGGGTGACAAAAACCGCTTGACCGCTATTCTTGTTCTCAAAAGACATTGTAGTTGCACAGTCAAGTACTTGTGACTGCCGTAACATACCTTGTTGTGGCTCAATGTGATCCTTAACTCAGGCTTAACAACAGCATAGGCCATGAGTAAGTTCTGGACCCTCTTCAGTTCCTCTTTGCATTTCTTAGTGTTGGAGTAATACTGCCGTCTGACAGGGAGGTTCTTGAACAGATTTGCTGCACACACAGTGGTGCCTGAGGGAAAAGGTATGTTAGAAAGCAGTCTGTTCCCATAAATCAAGAGTATTAAAAAATGCATTAGCAGAAACCTACCCTCGCCAAGATGTGATGGCTTTTGAGAGACGATCTGTCCATTGTGATCGACTGAATACTGAATACTAAAATCATCATCTGCAGTTTTGGTTGTAATTACCACCTGGTAGATGAAGAAATGGTCAATTACATAGGAACCATTTAACATTTGTAATTCAATGAATTAAAGGGCTATCATGGACTCATTGGAGATGCACAGTATTTTGGTACCATTAGCATTTTTTATTCATCAGTCACTGTTGGATACTGGAAGTTACTGGATATTTAACAATTATGCACATAATTTCTGCTCATTTGTACTTTTGCTATCTTCTAGAACTAAATTTCATCTTTAATATCACTGCACTTGATTAAGTCATTTTAATGTACATTTAATTTAACATAATCGTTATAAGATTTCAAAAGATGACAGTTTTTTCAACTGCACATTATAACACAGTCCTGCCTAAATTCACTTTCGGCATTTAAAATGAATGATTTTACCTTATTATTTTTTATTATTCAGCCTTAATAATCCAGAATTGTAATATCAGCCGTAACTGTTTTCGTAAAAACGATTTCAGACGCAAATATTTTTATGTGCATCACTAACTCAAGCAATACAATCAAATCTAAACTAGTGAGATGCAACCTCTGATATGGCACATATGGATGCCAGAGCCTCTCCTCTGAAGCCGTAAGTCTCTAGGCGCTCCAGGTCTTCGTGGCAGGAGATTTTAGATGTGTAGTGTTTTACAGCCATCACAGGAACATCAGTAGCTTTGATTCCAGAACCATTGTCTCGGACTTCAATGCGATCCAATCCATAATTATCCTAACAACAAAAATACGAACATAGGTTGAGCATGGCTATTAAGAGTGGCCCCAACAATATTTGAACATAAGCCATGCTTAAAAAAAATTTATAAATCTCATTGGACTAGAAACAAAAAAGAAATGCCAACGGTTCAACATTTTGTTGTCTAACTCAATGACATGAATACATTTTAATACTGGTCACAACGTGTGTTGATAAAACATGTATTTACCAGTTTGACTTCAAGGCTTGAGGAACCAGCATCAAGTGAATTTTCCACCAGCTCTTTGACAACATTCAGGACAGATGTAATAACCTGAGAGCTGCACAGCAGACGCACAGTCTCGGCTGGAAGCGCCTTCATAGTGTGCTCCCTAAGAAGAAAGGTTTAAAAACTGAGACAGCAATGACCACAAATCTGTCATCTTCGCCGATTATTGACATTCAAAAACAGCAGGGTAAGCTAGCGTAAATCACTAATGATCAACCGTGACATTAACATTCTGATACTTTAAACAATAATATTTAAAACAGGCAAACACCTTCCTACTTACTTTTTGTAAAATAACAATAATCCGTTAAAAGTTATCCAATAAATCTATAACGCAAGAGAACGTCGCACGTTTTTAAGACTTTCTCCAGTATCGGACATGACTTATCTGGCGCCTAAATGACGTCATTGTCATTTTCTGCTTTTGATTGGATGTTCTTTCTTCGTCGTATCTTTGTATTTATATTGCCTATAAATAAATAAAATATTTTTTTATTGTTATGGCTATGTTTAAAAAGTATGCAAATCCTATAAAATTAGCCCATATGTCAGCATGTTTTCATGTTATTGGTGTTTTATATTTACAAACGGTCAAAAAAACTCCACACACTATCTGACTAAATTATAGCAACCCAATTCTTACGGAATTATAAAAAAAAATTATTTGACTCAGTTTTAGTGGTGTTTCATTTTTGTAAACATCATGCCTTTTGGTGGGCGTGTCGCGCCGATCTCGCGAGGTTTGCGCTCGTAATCCCGTTAGCCGCGATGGCCGTTGGGCTAGCGGAGTGTGTGCGGTGAGTCAGCCCGCAGTGCGCGCAGTGGAGGCCGGCAGCGCTCCAGCCTGCTTCACCCGAACATAAACAAGGTACCGTTACTTAACTCTTATGAAGCCAACTCATTTTTGCAGCTACTTTAAAGCCAAATGGTTCAAACTTGTCAGATAAAAGGGGGATTTAATTGCTTTTATTGATGTTTGAGGTGTTTAATGGAAGTAGAGTGAAACAAAAGCAACTGGTGTTTGTTATGAAAGCAGCTGATGCTAAATAAAGAGCATTGCTCATGCGCAAAACCTAAAGGAACTCACTATAATAGCACAGACTGCAGAATAAGCATGTCTAAAGACTGTTATTAAAGAGGTTAAATGAAAGAAGACAGTAAGCTTTGCAGTAATAAGACAGTGGCTTGTTCTGTAGCTCTGCTGCTAACTATATCTGTGTCATGGACTTGTTTATTATCCCCTGCAGCTGCTACTGAAAAAAAAAACATGAATTTTTTTTTTTTTTTATGTAAATGTTCGGCCTGCTGTCTTGATCGTTAACGTGAAGCTACGTACTAGCAGCATCTATTCAATATTACTTCCTCTTAACTGTTTGGCTGTCTCAGTGGATGTTAAGAAACATATTACATGTTTTACACAATCAAAGAGTGAATCGTATTTAAAAGAGAATCAATTGAGTGGTTATTGACAGATAATCGTAGCAGTATTTAAACCTTTGACCTCAATCTGTTTTGCTTTCATTGCATGTATTTGTATGAGAGTAATAATAAGAGGGGGGAAAAGTAATGAAGAATAAATAATGTAATTGTGTTGTGGAATTATTCTTTAATCGTAACACAAGGAAAGCAGTTGACCTGGTGAGTAGAAACAGAAATGAGTATTTGATTTTGGTGAGATGAGAAACAACCAAACAAGCAAGCTGAATATTATAGGTAACATTGAACTTTGACTTTTGAGAATGTTTACCATGGCAGATAAACCAAACAGGCCGTGAAATGTTACTATCCCCCCTTCTGCTCTTCCAAAGAAGAACCGAACTCTTGCACATAATTTGAATAAGTTGGCCAGCATGAACAGTAATGCATTAGGGGCAAAGTGCTATGAAGAATCACCCCATTGTGTGTTTGTGAACATGCTTCTGTTGGCAGACGAGACATCATCTGTAAGACAGCTTCCACTCTTTACTGTTACTTTTAACGCCATAAAACAACTATAGATTGTAGATTTTAGTAGTGCATAAATGAACGTTCATTTGAATATATAACAATTAGTTTTACATCTCATTTCACTGACATTAACTAGGCTCAGACTAGACTAAATAGATTCTGACACTGAAATGTTACTTTTAGTTCTGATGAAGAAAAATGTTGGTTCTTTTATTGTATTTCTTTGCAAATATTTTTTTTAAATACAAAATGTTTTAATTATTGATTATTTTATGTGTTCATTGTTCATTAAATAAAACATAATACAATTAAGTAATCAGTTTTTTATAATTGAATTATTTTATTTATACACATTTTGTTGCGTATAATGTATTATTTGACTCTGAGTTTCCATTTTGATCTCTGAACCTCAGCTCCCCCAAACCCCCCACCAGCTCCCACAAACACTCTGGGACCTGCGCCAGACACTTTGTACAGCATTGATCTGCTCACTACCTCATTCAGCATTGACACTTTAATCAGACTAAATAAGCTCTTTTGCACTACAATCATTATATCTGCACTGTTCACTGGTTTGCACTCTGTCTGCCATGTGCCTTGTGCTGCTTTACTTATCTTTCTTTTTTACATGACCTATTTGTATAGTTGTACTTCATATTTTATTATTTTATTATCTGTATTTAATGTTCTACTGTTAGTGTTATCTATATTCACCAAGGGTCTGAGAGTAACGCAGTTTAAATTCTCTGTATGCGTGTACTGTACATGTGGAAGAATTGGCAATAAAGCAGACTTGACATGACTACATTTTAAAAAATCATGTTTAGAAACAGTTTTCACTCACAAATTGCGGTAACTGTTTATTTTAAGGTGTCCCTGTTATATCATGTACTTATTATTATTATTATTATCACTATAAATAATGCATTATTACATGCAAGTAACTCTAAATTAAACCCTAAAAAATTACTCTTTGTATTTAAAGGTATAATTACACTGTAACAAGGACACCTTAAAATAAACAAACAATAACAAAGAAACAGCGAGTGGCACTGGATTAAATGTGCAATTTTGAAATAGAAAATACTAATTAAATTTGTCTTGAAAAATGCGCTCTGGTAAACTGTTTTATTTACAACTTCTAAAAATCATGTTTTACAGTGTACTGTTTTTTTGTTGTTGTTTATGGACAGAAAAGCAAGATGAACGTCGGTGTGGCCCACAGTGAAGTCAACCCAAACACCCGTGTGATGAACAGTCGAGGGATATGGCTGACATATGCGCTCGGCGTAGGAATGCTTCACATTGTACTGTTGAGCATTCCTTTCTTCAGTGTTCCTGTTGTGTGGACCCTCACAAATGTTATTCACAATTTTGTAAGTGTCCCGTTTCATTCCCCTGTCTGTGGCTTGTCATTTTCTCAGCGGTTCCCTGAGGCCAGTTGGAGTCTCGACAATTGATGCTTCCTTGGTCTGTGTGGGATTGTTATGTAAGGACTCGCTTGCACAAAGATTCAAGGTCAACGCATGGCATCACCAACCAAGTTTAAGCTCTCTGGCACATGATGATGTATGACAGCTATATGACTGTAATGTTTCTGTTGTCCTTAAGTGGAAAAAAAATGTAGTAAGTATTGTAAGTCTGCAGCGATTGGAGGGAAGTAAAGCTCTCAAATCTCATTTGCAAAGAGATTTTGAGAATTGTTAAAAGTCAGTGTTAGAATAGTTAATAACTATAATAATCTTGAAAAACTGCTGTTTGTCCATACAGTGAAAGTGTGTAAGGTTCAGTGTTGTTCTGAAACGCTTTAACTTTCATTCTTCATCTGTCCATTTAAGCGTAAAAAGATCATTTAATTTACCCAGAAATCAACAACCCTGTCATCAGTTACTCGCCCCCATGTCATTCCAAACCCAAACTTTGGTTAATCTTTGAAATACAAGGTAAGGTATTTTTATTGAAACCTGAGAGCTTTCTGTCCCTTAATTAAAAGTATCTAAAATATAGATCAAGAAGGTCATAAGTTGCTTTATATTGTGAACAGGTCTAAATTAGGCTTTAATAGACATAAATGCATACATTTGCATTCCATATGTGACCGTGGTCTTAAGTATAGATTTTTCAAAATTGAATAAATAAGCTTTCCATTGATGTATGGTTTGTTAGGATCAGACTATTTTTGGCTGAGATACAACTATTGAAAATCTGGAATCTGCAAAAAAAATCTAAATACTGAGAAAATCACCTTTGAAGTTGTCCAAATGAATTCTTAGCAATGCAAATTACTAATCAAAAATTAAGTTTTGATATATTAACAGGAGGAAATTTACAAAATATCTTCATGAAACAGGATCTTTACTTCTACTCATGAAAATTTTGTCATTTTGACCCCATACAAAGTTTTTATGGCTATTGCTAAAAATATACGCATATGGCAAGCAAAGAAGCTTGATGCTGGTGTTTGATTTGCTCTGTATGTGTTTTGAGCACTGTTTAGATGTAAATAAATGCCTCAATTAAATCTGATCATAATACAATGTGATCATAATCTTTTCATAACACTTATTAAGCCACTCAAATGTAATGGATGCAAATGCCAATTGAATATGTGTTTAGAAGATCAACCTAACCTCATGCAGGTTTGGAATGACTTGAGAGTAAGTAAATGACAGAATTTACTTTTTTGAGTGAACTATCCCTTTAATATTTCCTTACAGCATTTGAGAATGGTGTGACATTTAAATCATCTTTCTATCTTCCCGCAGGGTATGTATGTGTTTATGCATGCAGTGAAAGGCACTCCATTTGAAACCCCAGACCAGGGCAAGGCAAGACTTCTCACACACTGGGAACAGCTGGACTACGGAGTGCAGTTCACATCATCTAGAAAATTCTTTACAATCTCTCCAATCATTTTGTAAGTTATTTTTGCCGTCTTTTGCACAACGTTTACCCTCTCAAAGTGATGTTTTACAGACCTGATATAGGTTTTTAAATTGCTTTTTTTAATATACTGTACTATTTCATCTTGATACTCACCAAATGTCAAAGAAAGCTGGACAGGTGTTAAAAGAACAACCAACCAATTGCACAATATTTAACTAAATCTAAAAATCAGTGAAATGTTACCTAAATATCAATAGACATATTTTGGTCATTAAAGTCCTTTATCATATAAGATGCTCGACATATTTTGAAGTGTGTAACGCTTCTTTTCTTTGCAGGTATTTTCTCGCCAGCTTTTACACTAAATACGACACAGCTCATTTTGTGATAAACACAGCTTCACTTTTGAGTGTTCTCATCCCGAAACTGCCACAACTCCATGGAGTCAGGATCTTTGGAATAAACAAGTATTAAGGCCAGTGTTCAGAGGCCGCAGACCAACTTCAGAGCTGTTGTCTGATGTGAGAGAGGAGATAACCCTTTGTACTTTGTACCGCACTTGTGTACACTTAGCAGTTTTGTACAGTCTGTGTTATTGTGAGTCTCTTTGTTTGATATATCTTGAGAAATTGTTGTAGGGACATGTTAGGAGGACAATTCCGCAAGCATTAATAACTTAAGATATTTAATGTTTTTTGGTTAGTTTGTTTTGTGATCCTCGTGGATCTGGGCTGGCCCAGGTTTCATGGTTAATTAATTTTTGTTTGTTCGAATGTGCTCACAACACTGAAACACTAAGATAGTTTTATGCTTTTAGCGTCACTTCACGTTTCTGAATACATTCATAGATAATTCAATGAATTGACAAAATGTGTTTTTAGAATCATTTAAAGCCATGAAACCTTTCTGATGTTTCGTTAATGTTATCATTGCTTCAGAGACGAATAAAAACTCAGTTTGCATGATTTTCTGAAAAATAGTTGTTCATCACAATATGGTGTAGTTTTGTTTAGTTAATGTCTTGCAGCTTAACATTTTAGCTTAAACTTTTAGGCTTTTAAGTACCTTCACATTCATTAGAGTCGACATGAAATCAGAAATAGAACTTTCTGAATTTAATACTTATTTCCGGTCACATTTTGCACATTTTATCAGTGTACATTATTTCAAAGAACATTTACTTATGATTTTTTTTTAAAACGGCTTTCTCTGCCCTGAAACAAGACATCGAGTTCTTCCCTGTATTTTTTCGTCTTCTGTTTGAATCTGAATATTTCATGTTGACTTTCAGCTCAATTTCGGTGTCATTTTAAATGTCTGGATCATTACCAAGCTTCAGCAAACTATCATGTTTCTTTGCTCTTTTCCGTCACAGTATTATTGAAGTTGAGAAACTGTAACATAGACCCATTAAACTATTTGTATTCTTCCACTTTATTGTCTTTTGGCGATATTTGCGAAGGCTAGAACTTCAATTGCCAATTGTTTTGTCCTTTTGTTTTGAGAAAAGGTATGAACATAGTATGTGGTGTGTTGCATGACATGCTGCAAACAAATAAAACTTTGCAAAGTATTAGAAACTCTGTTGTTCACTAGAAAAATGTATTGTGTGAAATAGGAAATACATTTAATTTAAATCATAAACTCAAACAATCATATACAAAACATTCAAAAAGTTGAGGTTGGAAATATTTCCTAATTAAATAATTCCTAAAAGTTTATTTCCTTGTTGTATTAATTTAAACCGAAATACTGTAATAATACTGTAACATTTAGATTTTTTTATATTAAAATAACTTTTCCATTTTATTGTATTTTAAAATGTAATTGATTCCTGTGATGTAAAAATTTAAATTTAAGCAAGGGTCACATGATTCTTCAGAAATCATACAAATATGCATATTTGGTGCTCATGAAACATTTCTTACTCTAATGTTGGAAACCATTGTGCAGATTAATGTGTCGCATACAAGACACATGATTTGATGGTCTGATAAATTGAATATGAAATATAAAGGTAGACAACAATTTTTTATGCTTTTTATTATGGTCTTAAACATTTGGCTGTAGTTAGAAACGTAAAAACAATTAAAATTTCATCATAAATGTCAATGTAATATTTCCTCTTAATTATAAAAAAAAATCAGTTTTTATGTAAAGCCTCACATGCATTAAGCATCACACCTTTGAACACTTCAAAGTGATGATTTAAATCTTTTTGGCAGTGAATTTTATACTTTGTTCCCAAGGCACCATCTGCAGAGTGCGCTCCATAAAACACTCTGTTGATTCTGGAGTGCACCAAAGCCATTGCACACATCACGCACGGCTCTCGAGTGACGTAGAGGTCATATCCAGTGCAGATGTAAGGCAGACCGGTTTCTTTAGCATTGCAAGCGTTCCTAAAGGACTCGGAGCTGCTAAACCGACAGGCTGGATATTTCTCATAACTGTATGCACCTCCTCCTTGCCCACAGGCCACCAGATCAATACAGACCATGACAGCGTGATGGAGCGGATGAGAGCCACGCTTACAGTCATGACCCACAGCAACAATCTGCTCAGATTCTGGGTCAACGATCACGGCACCCACCGCATCCATTCCCAACTTCCCGCTGGATTTCGCAGCCTCTACAGCTGCCGTCATGTACTTTTGCATTTTAGCTTTCTGATCAGCAGTGAATAACTGGCCTCTCAGAGCAGACGTCACTTGTTTGTCCTCGTGGAATGAGGTGGGCCAGTGTTTACTAGCTTTTTCAAACTGCGGTCTGGTCAGAGGAGGATTGGCGGGTATTTCGACAAGGAAAGGTTCTCCCAAACCACTGGAGTCTAAAGACTGTGAGTGAAGTAGATCAGCAAGCATAACTCTTTTGCAGTCTATCACCTGCACATCACTGGCCAAACACACAATGACCTCCAATGGATGAGAAGTGCTTTTGTCTTTGCAAGCCCTCACTCTTTTTATGTGTTGCAGACCGGGTAAAGGATAGATCAAGGAAAGCTCTTTGACCAGGCGAGATGTTTGTCTTTTCTCGATGATGGGTGCTGCGTAGGCCAACAACAATTCAGTGTCCCGTGACTGTCTGTCAGAGAGAACTGGAAGAACATCCCAAGAGTCATATTGGTCCATTTCTTTCCTTCTTTTGGCTTGTGGCTCCATCTCGTTCAATTCATTTAATAGATACTCAGGGGTTTCCAGCTGTCATCTGTAAAAGCAGAATGTGAAGGCAAAAGTTATACTGACTGAACAACGGTCCGAGACTCAAAATGTCCTCATCGATATCGTTCAATAAATCCATAACAACAAAAATAATTATGTTCCTTGAAATAAAATGAGCTTTCTCATTTACATTTTGTTTAACTAAAATGACTGCATTACAACTGAAATAATAAACTTATATATAGAGACATAAATAACTAATACAAATGACAAAAATACACACAAAACAAACAACTAAAAATAGCCAAAGAAAATAAAACCTTACTCAAAATATAAAAAATTATAAACGCATCTTTATCATACTAAAATAACAGTCATGCACAATGTAATAGAGATGTATCTAAATGGATAGTGTAATAAAATAAATAAAACATTGATACCGTTTTAAGTTGACAAATATCTTATATTTTTAAGAGCCTATATATACTTTTTAGGCTAACGTTATATAAGTTCGTCAACTAACGTTACCCAAAAACACAGAATGAATGAATGAATTTGAATTCGCAAACACAGGTGCAGCTGTTATACCTTTGTCTTATTTGGAGGAAACAATGGACTTTAATTATTAAATAAATAAAACACTGTCCAATGACCTTCTTTATAGCAGCCAAGTGTGAAGAATTCATCTAATTCAGTGCAAAACATCTCTCCCATGTGAGGCTTGGTCCCTCCTGTATTATTATCCCGTTTGAAACAAGCGCAAGAGATAATGGTTCCGTTTTGCTCTTTTAGACTTTTTTAGACTTATTAGTCGTTTAGTTATGCTATGATTAGTAGCATACTTATTTATTCATCAAATAGGTATAGATATCTGTTTTAGATTAAACTATTTATCATTTTCATCTTAAAGAAGGTCCAACGGAACACAACTTTTCGTTTGTTGTGAGTAGGGTGTATTTATAAGTAACGCCTTGATCATACAGGGTCATTAAATTTTACAAGAAAATACCGGAGTTTTCGAGTCACTTGAATTGTTGAAACCTATGTATAGTTACAGATTACAGTCGAGTTAAACCAACCAGTGAAGCATCAGTGTTATCAGCATGGTTCTCGTGCGCTCTGAATGGAGGACGTCCGGAAGAGAGCCTTCCTTCGGTAGACTATGGGTACACTGCGCTATAGGTTCGTTTCGGAGATTGAGACGAGACCAGAGCGGCTGTGCTGGACTAACGTTAATCACAAACTTTCATGATCCTAAAAGAACAGTTCTCTCAAAAAGTCCATTCAGAGGTCATTTATTTACCACCACAGTGTTCAAAGCTCTAAAAAAAAAAAAAAAGATTCATCATGAGTGTTCCATGTGACTTGTGCACTTTATTTAAAGCTGTTTTTACATATATTTTTAATTAATTAGATTTTTTCATATTTTAAAGGTTTAGTTTTGTTAACTGCTTTTGTCATTTTTATTCTTTTTTTATTTACATGTTTTTAAATATATTTTTATTCAAAGTTAAAGTAATTTTAGTACTTGAACGTTACCATTTTATTTCACTTACTTGGCAAGACAGCATTTGTAATTTTTATTAAAGTTTTCATCTAATATTTATATTTTATGTCAGTCTTGTTTCAAATCACAAAAAACTTCATTTTTAACAAAAACGACACTGACTTCACATTTTAAACTATACAGTAGCTTTAAAAACAGATAAGTAAAGTCTTTATTTACTGAAAATAACAGCTGTAAGAACTATTCACTGCCATTGTATCGAGAGAGAAAAAAAACGATGGATATTCTTCTATTATTGTACTTTAAGAAGAAACACCTTTTCATTTTCACACTGGAAGTTGGCAGGCTTTTAGAGAGTGGTGCTAGTAATGGATTAGTATGTTGATTTTATATACCTAAACTACTAAATTAGAATATTTTTTTGTGAATCCTGTCATCCAAACGAAACTTTTAGTATGTTTTTGTACATTTTGTGTTTAGGTTATTTTCAGGTCTGCACTATGTATATAAATACCCCAAATAGCAAAAAAGTTGATTAAAATATACAGTTTTATATACATAATGTAAGGATAAAAATGACTTCTGTATTATGGTGCATTTATTTCATTCATTCTCTTAACAGTGCGGGTGGAATTATCCCAGCTGTGGCCCAACACCTACACAGAGAAAACATCTCTAGAGTTGTCCAGGAGGCCTTGGACAGAAGTGACATTGAACCCAGTGAACTCACAGCTATAGCCACAACAGTGAAGCCTGATCTCACCCTTAGTTTAGGGATATATATATATATACACCGTGTGTGTGCAGTACAGTTATTATAATACCGTAATGTTATGTTTCCTCAGGTGTTGAAAAAGCTCCGTTATTATCATGTATTAATGACATCGCTGCCTCACAACACACCGTGGCATCTCATATAGCCAAACGAACACATTGTGCCATTTTGTTCTGTAATCCAAAGGTCTTTTACCACAGCATAATCCAAATCTGGTAAATTCTCAGCACTCCAGGACCTGGCTGTGGCATTTCATTTTTAAATTAACTTAAGCTTAGCTTAATAATTTTACAATATTTAAAAACTTCAACCAAATGAATGCCTGTGGTGAACTGACATTTGGTCGAAATTTCACTCCAGACTTTCTATCCCAACCAAAAATCTACTCTTCCACTTGTTTATCATTGTAGATTGTTTCTGGAGGAGAAGCAAGTAATGAATACATCTGACAGAATCAGGATGTCAACTATG
Organism: Carassius auratus; assembly: GCF_003368295.1. Taxonomy (NCBI): domain Eukaryota; kingdom Metazoa; phylum Chordata; class Actinopteri; order Cypriniformes; family Cyprinidae; genus Carassius; species Carassius auratus. The sequence goes on along the minus strand of NC_039251.1, from coordinate 11,377,422 downwards.
AACCCAAGTAATTTAAAATGACATTTGCTTTGTCAGTAAATAATTTTGACTTATTTATATTTTCAATACATGTTTCTGGTCTTATTGTGCACAATGTATGGGTTAATGTCATTTTTTCATTTAAAAAAAAAGTTTATCTTTGTAATCTTTCATTAAATAAATTATATCTTTTAAGTCTTTCTAACATTTATATTTTGAAATCATGTATTTATTTATTTTTAGTTGCATTTTTCAGATTTAATTAAGTATTAGCTTTCCATCAACTCAAAACCCCCACTTTAGGAAACTCTGATGTAATGTGATATTTAATGCACTTCTTGTTGTTGATAACAAAGACTGGAATATGTTGTTTCTCTTTACATTTTTTACAGTGAGATATAAAATAATCCTATTTAAATCATAGGTCAAAAATCATCAAATATAGTCTGACCAGAAATGTGTAATCTAATAGATTACATTTCAAATTTCCGTCATATTTTTTGTGATGTAACAGATAGCTTGTAAGTAATGTATGTAATAAGAAATGTAAATGTTTATGTTTTGCAAATGCTTTATTTCAAAGTTTATGTTGTTATTTCTTTTCAATTGCAGTGCCGGAGATCATGACCTTTCATGTATTCTCATTCAACCTCTGTTTTGGGGCACTGTTGCAGGATGTCTGTCCCGTTCTGACTCTAGGGTTGGCGGTTCTGGCCCTCTGTCTTATATAGTGTGGCAAAGGAGCTGGTGTTTCTCTGTCAGCGTTTGCTGACCGACTACACCTATCGTTCACTCTCTTTGCCAGTCCTGGTAAGAAATGATATAGCAAAAACAGCTGTATGTGAGAGATATTCCTCCTTGCTTTAGCCAGCATCACTATAACACTCTGTCAAAAGTCAATTGAAATACCTTTATGATCACGATGAGGCACAGGTGGGCCGCCATTTATCTCCAAACTGCAATGTAGAAAACAGAAAGAAAACAAATGATGCTTGTGAATTATCCAAGGCCTCATATTCAACTACGTCCTGACAAAATTTAAAGCACCTGAGAGACGGAAACCCTATTCTTCTCTGTCTTTCGAACTCTGCTGTAAAGAATTGCGATATTCTGGCATCTTTCGCTAAATTCTCCATTAGGAGGTCATATATGTGAGGGGATTTTCTACATTTGACCAGAAGCTGTCGATGAGCATATCGATTGGAGGTCAGGTAACCCAGAGCACTTGCACAAGCCGTTCGAACCTAAAATGTAGGAAGGAATAATAGTTTCAACAATCATCATAGATACTGTACAGTATATACTGTTTTGAGCACTCATTTGTGTTGACTGGGAAACAATGAATTAGCTTATTAGACACGATCAACCTCTTCATCCTCCGAGTCCAGATGAGCAGAAAGATGCTCTACAGCACCCATGGTCACGATCGCATTAGTAATACCCGCTCTTGTGTGAACCAGGCTAGCAAGTAGTTGTGCTGGAGTAAGGCAAGAAATGTTACAGTGAGATTATTTTCTCTTTTTTTATATATAGATATTACCATTCAAAGGTTTGGGGTCTGTAAGATTTGGTAATGGTTTTGAAAGAAGTCTTTCTTGCTCACAGAGTGATGCATTTATTTGACAAATACATTGAAACAGTAATATTGTGAGATATCATTTCGATTTAAACTTACCTGTAATGACCACAGTGGTGGATTGGTCAGACTGCAGTAATTCAACAAGAACGGTGATTCCCCTTGCAGTCAGAGTGACTTCATCTGATCCACTAATTACTCTGGCTAACACAACTATCTGTCAAACAAATGAGGAGTCAGTGAAATTAAACGTTTTTCCAGCCCTTTACAGCTGTTCATTAAAATATCATAACAGCTGTTCATTTTCCGCAATGGCAAATGGTTAAATGTCTGAGATCCTTTTTGATTGCGGTCTCAGAAAAATGCTCTGAATCTTCTGACTACCTGAAATGCAGCTTTTGCTCTTTCTGTCTCATTGTCAGAACTCAAAAATGTCTCGTATGTGTTCATTAGAATTCTTCCTGTTTGTCGAATGGCCTTCTCTTGGGCTTTGTTGTTGTAAGCAAACAGGGACAATGCATGTCCAGCATCCAGACAAATGGTCTGAAAGAGAAGACTTGCTAAAAAATTCATTTAAACAAACACATTTAGAATATCAGTGGCATCAAATGAGCACCGTGAAATATTGCAAACCAAGATTGAAGTGGAAAAAATGTTTAATTACTTTGTTTTCAGCCCCCATGAGCTCTAGAATGATATCGTAAGAGAAGTCCTCTTGTTCCCAGAATTCCCTCTGGAGTTTTTGGTTCCCCAGCAGCATGCAGGCGAGAGTCTTAGTCACTTGCACCTAATGTGATTTAGAAATACTAAGTAGTTTCTTATTTTAATCTCATTTCATTTTTGAAATGACTGCTTACCTTCACCTCCAGAGATTCATGGGTTTTTAAAAGCTCTAATAATGTCGGAATGGCCTTTTCTCTGTAAATAATCTTTTGACTCTTTTTATTAGTAATGAGCGCCACTCCTGGAACAACCAAATAACAAGTTTATCATTTGCACTGTAACACAAAGCCATCTAAATCATAGAAATGGAAGAAAAAGTGTGAGATACTACCAATGCACAAACAACCCAGAGCTTTGATGACACTGAGCAGGGTCTTCAGTGTTGCTCGAGACCCTCGAAGCAAACGCACCAAAGGCGGCACCCCATACTCCCTGCAAAAGCCATCCTGATGGGTTCGACTATCTCTGCTAAGCGCTATTGCCGCTCGGCACCCTGTTAAATGACAAGATACGTGCATGTAACTTTGTCTGGCGAGTTGAATAATTTGTTGAAAATTTGTAACAATATGAATGAAAGCTTGTTTGTTCCAGGGCATAAAAAAATGGTGATTCTAATTTTTTTCTCACAATTTGGAGAAAAGTATAAACTCAAAAACTGTGAGGTGTTAACCCACAATTGTGTTTAGAACTTGAACTGTGAAATAAAAAGTTGTATGTATTTATTTTAAAGGAACTGCGAGATGTAAACTTGTAAAACTGAGAAAAAAAAAAAACAGAATTACTAGAAAATGAATACAAAATTGTGAGATATAAACACATAATTTGAAGGAAAATAAAGTTAGAATCGTGACACGTAAACTTTTATTTTTATTCCGTGACTACACAGAAAAACAGAATTGCAATACGTAAAAATTTGAATTCTAAGAAAAATAAGTCACAATTCTGAGATGCGAGATTTACGACTCTGAAGAAAAAAGTCAGAAATGTGCGATGTAAACTTGCAATTAAATTGTATAAGTTGCAACTGCAAAATATTAACTCGCAATTCTAAGAAAAAAGTCAGAATTGTGAGATATAAACTCACAATGGCAAGAAAAAAAGTTGCAATTAACTATTTATTTAGATTTATATTTTTTACTACTATTTTGTTATTCCATGGCAGAGACAGGCTTCCATAGTTATGAAGGTGCGGACAGTTCTGTCTGAAAAAATGTTGTTAGGGAACATCTGTCTGACAAAATGTTTTAACAGACGAACTATGGGAGACACGATCCAGACACCTGAATGAAGAGGAAGTACTCTTGGAATATAGCATCGTTTTGAAATCACAGCCTGCATTCGGCTCATAGTTTAACACTAATAGCAATACAAGAGACACAGCAACTCTTGTAAGCAATGTTTACGGAGAAACCCACAGGGGGAATGACATTCCACTGTGCATGCCTTCCTGTCTTATGAGTCTAACAGATCCGTGCTGTCTCAAGACAGGAAGTGCTGGCCGCTTACCCGCTGGACCGGACCTGTCCAGGTAGTCAATCTGCTTAGTTTATCCAGTGTCTGTCAACACGTAGTCAATGGGAAGCTGTTTTTATTGCATTTGGTGCTTCTTCTGTCTGGATGACAGCTTTGCAGCGAGTGTTACTTACATTCATGGGTGACTGATTGGTTGGATGGAACTGGGTGATCTCTTTTGGGACGGTGTATAATGAGATCAATTTGTATCTGGCCTTACCCACGTATTGCATTTTGTCTGAAGAGGACAGAAGGAGGTCAAGGATGACCGGGTAACCCATCTGCTGTGCCATGAGCTTCTGTTGCTTTAGAGTTTGTCCTGCCAGGGTCCATAGAGCTGTTGCACCCTGTTCCCGCACATCCAGCTGGAACACCTGAACACAGAGCAAAGTTCAGAAAGAGTTAACTGTGCCAAGGGTTGATTTGAATCTGCTGATGCGACCTTGACCAACTTGACCTGCCAGAACTGATGCTACACTTGATTTGATATGAAAGCTAGACAAAAAAAAAGAGCCAGATTACTAAAGAATGAATAAAATTTACTAAATTACTAAACTTAAAAAACAATATTTGGACGAAAGGGTCTTTTTGTTAAAAAATGGATCAAAGTTTTTTATTTATTTATAATATTATCCAAATGAATTACTTAAATCATAAATTATCAGCATTTTAATAACTAAATTATTGAAAGATATTTGAGATTTTAGGCAATTTTCTGATGTTTACTAATAAGAACAATCCTATAAATATTTTAATTCAACTAAACTTTAGTGTAATATCTGTATGACAATCTAATAGAATTGGCTTGTAGCTTAAATTGTAATTTTTTTTGTTTTCATTTTAATGCTAGTAATTATAGCATCATTTTGTAAATTAATGTTTAAAAACATGCTAGAATTATTTGATGTATGGTCAGTAGTAGCTGCATCCATATCCACCACATCCATATTCATTTTACTGTTACACAATAATGCTACATTTATGTATAAAGTGCTCTGCTTACATCCAAAGTATTGCAACACATAAAATAATAAAACAATATAAAACTAAAATTTAAAATCCAATTAATGTTCCTCCTCCTGAGCAACTAAACCATTAAAGCCATTCCTCATAATTTCATACTGTGACATAATAGTTTATGCACTAATGGATGTAAATTATATTTTTGATGGGTAAAAATTTTGATGGCACCTCTCCAGAACACCATTCCAAAAATCCAACAGTACACAGTGTGACCAAAAAAAAACTTTATTCTAAGTCATCCCTGCATTACTAACACTGTATGTTCTTGAAAAATGAAGAACAAATGGCTTAATTACCCAGAGGCAAGATATTTAAATACTAAAACTGCTGTTATATTACCTTTAAAAGTTGTAAAAGATCCTTGGCAGCCGACTGCCTGAGGAAGCACTGCTGGATGACAGGATTTTGACTGGCTATAGATTCAAGCGCTGTGGCTGCCTTGACCTTAACAGGAATCTTCCTCTCTCGCAGGGCTTGCACCAGGGCACTGACCGCCCCTGCCTCACATATGAGCTCCTGGTTCTCCTGGTGACCCCGAGCCAGCTCTGCAAGAGCCAAGCAGGCCTCTTCCTGTAGTACTTCTGTCAGACAAAAACACAGCTATTTAATCTAAATGCAACTGAGTAAAGGATAAAGTTTTGTTTTTAAAAAATTACAGAACTGATCTACGATCTGTTCAGACGTTCCACAAAACAGAGACTTGTTGTCTGTCACTACTGCATATTTTCCAGGAAGTAAACAGTACCAGAGTCCACAGACAGGAATTCTACAAGATGTGGAACTCCTCCAGCATGTGCAACAGCGGTTTGGTTGCATGGGCTTTTGACGCACAGTGTACGGGTGCATCTGACAGCATTTAGTAGCACATCTTGGAAGTCAGAGGTCAGAAGCTTGACTACCGAGGCCACCCCACCCTAGACAAAAAAAAATTGGGGGCATTTGTTTAAAACAGATGTTCTCAGATTTTTAAATGTGTATAAACAGTGTAAAAATTTCTTGACTCACCAACTGAGCAATGAGGTTTTGGTGCTGTTCACTGTGTCCTGCCAGATCGGCCAGTATAACAGCACAGCGAGAGTGCAGCTCCGGCTGGTGGCCACTGAGGAGCTTAATCAGCACTGGTACGGCACCATGGTGCACCAGATCTTCACAGACTTTCCTATTCTCTGACATATGACACAGCACAGCTGCAGCCATACACTGCTCCACCAGTCTATCTGCACAAAGGAGGCCCACCAGCACTGGAACACCTCCTGCAGTGCACTGATTATTATTATTAGGCAGAAACATAATGCAATCTGCTAACAGTATCTTCTAGCATGGTTCTCAAATGATTTTACCTCAGAACCCTTTTTTTTTATTATTAAGTGGTGATCTAACACAATACAGTTTCTTTAGGTTTTATGAAGGAACATTTTTAAAACCATGAAAATAAATATTAAGGAATAAATCGAAGGCAATACAATATATCAATATGTTCTCTAAATGTAAATGTCTATGGAGCACAAAATGAATTGTATTAGCAACACTCTAAATGTTAAAAATACAACTTCCGATCAATTTCCAATGTGTTTTTTTTTTAATACATTTTAGAAAAAAAAGCTGGAATATTTCTGTTCTCAGCTACTAAGATATGGTAATAACTTGTATTATACATTCTGATCACAAAAAAGTGATATTTTTCTTCAGTATTTTTCTAGTTTTCCAGTGCAAATGTTTAAAGATTCATAAATTAAAATACACTTACTTGAAAAGCAAAATGACTTAAAAAGTTATGTTTTCTATTAAATTAATCAAAAATAATTGTTTATTATTAAAACTAGAATACATATCCAGAAATCTACTTCATTCAAAGGGAAAGACTTTATGTTCTGATTTAAGAGTTTTTTAAGGCCTTGATTTGTGTAAGGGTGAATTAAGACTTTTTAAAACCTTTTTAAGACCTGCAAAAACCTTACAAATATTGTTTACAGTACAAAAGTATAGAAAATGCTCAAAATATTGTAGTAGGTTGCTGAATATGAGATATATTCCATTAAAATTGTATTCAAAATTATTTACATTGTAATTTTCTCACTGTCAGAACAGTCATGTGACCAATTTTGGGCCAGGACCTACCAATTGAGAACCATTGTTCTAAAGTTTAGCTTTTTAAATAGCAGAACTTATGTAAAATGAGATGAATGAAATTAGCCTGTTTATCAAGACTTCATGTATCTATGACCTGCTTTCATTATATCCTCACAGGAGGACTCAGTGTTTACACAAAGAGCCTCAAGGCACCTGAGGGCCATCTCCAGCCGTCTGTCGTCCTGGCTCTGGATCATTTCTGCAGAAAAAAGATGGACATCATTAAAGCACAAATTATAAAATGTAGAATACAGTAATAAAAAAATGTGTTTTAAATTAAATGTAAAATTCTAAATGAGAAGCTTAATGATTTCTGATAATATAAACATTTCTACATACAATAAAAGTTTTTGACTGCTTACAATTTGTAATACACATTTTAAATCTACAATATCATACCGACAAGAATCTTCCACACAGGAAGCCCATCCAAGTTCAGCTGAATGAGATGTCTAAGGACATCTGTGTGAAAGTAAAGTGCCGCCAGGTGGACAGTGTTATTGCCCTTGCTGTCTTCCTCTCTCCAGTTTGCCCCAGTGGACAACAGGACGTCCAGAGCTTCCACTGAACCTGAGGTCGCTGACAATAACAGCGGTGAACTGCCATACCTGAAAAACAGAAACAAAAAAACATCATCTTGCATCTTTGAAAAACATGTGTTACTTATTTTAATGATGAAACCCTATTGAATAAATGCATTCAGTTCGATGTTTGTGATCAGAAAGATTTATTCTTTTAAAATAAATGAATACTTTCATTCAGCAAGGATGCATTAAATTTATCATAAGTGGCCGTAAAGACTTTTATAACGCTTCAAAAGATTTCTATTTCAAATAAATGCGGTTCTTTTGAACTTTCTATACATCAAAAAATGCAGTAAGGAATGTATCACTGTTCACAACATTGATAATAGTAATAAGAAATGTTTCTAGACTAGCAAATCAGTATATTAGAATGATTTTTGAAGGATCATGTGACACTGAAGACTGAACTAATGGCTGCTGAAAATTCAGCTTTGCCACGAAGGGAATTATTTACACTTTAAAATATAGGCTACTAAAATAGAAAAACAGTTATTTTGAATTGTAATAATATTTCACAAAATTACTGTTTGTACTGAATTGTTGATCAAATAAATGCAGCCTTGTTGAGACTTCTTTTAACCCCATTAAAAAATCATCAACTTTTAAATTTGTATACAATAAAATATATACAAAAAAGTCTATCTTTACAGTAAATGTATTGCTAAAATATGTCACGTACTCAGCAGTGGTCTTCATCTCCAATAAAGCAGGGTCTTTCCTACATAGTGCTTTAATACATGCCACTTGGCCGTAAAAAGCTGCAAAATGAATAGCCATCCAACCCCTCTTGTCCACAAGTTTGTAGTCCGCCCGCAGTGCTAGAAGACAGTTTAGGGATTCAAGGGAGCCACATTGTGCAGCGAGGTGCATTGGAGTGAGCCCTAAAAGAGGAATAAATGTTAAAACCCCACTTTTTTTTGGATATGACAGCTTTAATAACCCTTACCTGCTCCCTCGAGGAATGGTCCTCCAACAACTGATTTTCCTGACAATATAGAAAATATAACATAAGAACATATAGAAATGTCTGTAAGCTTTTAATGCATTTGTGTTGCATTGACCTGAGTTAGTGAATCTCTCGCTCCGTGTCTGGTTGAGGTTGACTCCTGCTGCAGCGAGCTGGAGGATGATGTGTGATTGGTTGTTGGCTGCAGCGTGGTGAAGCAGAGAGAGACCCTGCTCATCAAGAACGTGCAGATGGGACGTGGGGTTCCTGCGACTCAGTGACTGAAACGCTGCACACATTCCTCTCTCTGCTGCTGCCTTCAGCCCAAACGCTACAGTCTGAGTTAGAAGCACATTTTCATGTTTAAGTACAGAGTATGTACATTGAGGGAGTCAAAGAATGAACTGATTGTCAGTTATTACCTTGCACTTTATGGCTTTTGTGTAACCAAATGCTTTCTTGAACTGCTCGTGTAGTTCAATGTCTGTCAAGGGCAGTCTCTTCCCTTTGAGGATTTTGATGGAAGTGTTTAAAGCCCCCCACCACTGATTCATGTTGTGTTGAGGATAAAGCGACTCTAACTCAATGCAGATGACATTGTAGCTGCAAAACACAAGTGTATGTTAGATGCCATAAAACGCAACATTTATAATAATAATAATAATAATAATAATAAATTTTATTTGTAATGCACTTTACATTTGGACAATCTCAAAGTGCTACAGAGGATCTAAAAATCAAAGTAATTCAATATAAAAAGAAAACAGAACATTTCAGGTGTACAGCATTTATTTCATTGAGTATATAATTGCATGCATATATAATAAAAACAGTGCTGACCTTTTCCCTTCAATCTCACTGAGTGGAATTGGAAACTGTGTTTTATAAGTGGAGTCCCGACGAAGTAACTCATAAAGGTAAATGGGGGCTTGGGTCTGAAGCGTACTGAAAGCTACCTACACAAAAACAATTGAATATCTATTAAACCTCATTAAGCTTACTGTATCATACTGCTGGAAAACCTGTTCTACTACACAAGAATTTCAACTTACTTTTTGTTCATATACACAACTGCATCAAATTGCATTTTTTTTTTTTCATACTTAAGTATGAGCTCCATATTCTCCTACTATCTCCAATACTATATGAGCCATAAAAGCTATAAGTATTAAATAGGATACTCAACAAAAGATGTAGTTTTTTTTTTTTCATTTTCTAAAGGTTGAAGATCCTTTCATAAAAAAAAAAAAAAATTATAATAAAATTATTTTGACTATTATTTTAGGTTTTACAGGGTTAATACCATAAATAATCTATTTAATAACCTAAAGTTCATAGCAACACCCAATACTTTTCAAATGAAATGGTCATTATTCCTTACATACAATATTTTCCTTACCATATTTGTTTACTTGTTTACTTTGCTTTGAATTTTATTATTAAAAAGGAATTTGTATGGTATACCCCTAGTTTTGCATATTTGGATTACTTTTATGTCATTTTTCATCTGTTGCTCATGTATTTAATTTACTATCGGAAAGATAATAATAATAATAATAACAATTGTGTTGTTATATTATTATTATGTTTTATTATTACATTTTTTTCTTTTTTTGTTATTTATTATTAATATTACATGTATTATTACATTTACATATTAATATTACATTATATTACATTTATGGTTGCATACTTTACTAACAACTAATTAAGTAAATTATAGAAGAAAATACACTTTGCATTTTCTGAGTGTATTAAAGTATTAAAACTGAAAGTTGGTTTTAAAAAATGCTTAAGACTCAAATCTCACCATCATTTCCTCAGTGATGTCATCAAGAGGAGGAGTCCCCACATCAAATTCAATCCCTCCGTGAAGGTGAAAATACTGATTCTGCTTCTGTGGAAAGTGCTTGCAGGCAAAGTCTGGTCCGAGGAGATGTGGAGGAACCTCTCGCTCTGTTTTCAGCTTGTCATCTTTAAGCACAAAAACAAAGGAAAGCAAAATTCATTCACCAATGTCAATCCACCCACACATTAATCAGACACAGCAGTGATCAAAAGACAATGCAAACCTGACAAAGGTGGGAGCATCTGAGAAAAATTAGGAATCAACATCTTCTTCCTCAAGGATATCAGCAGGGGCACCAGGAACGTGATGAGTTTCAGATAGACGAGGTCCCTGGAGACTTCTGCATTCCTCTCGAGGTGCTTTCTCACTAGAATAACTTGATCTGATAGCCTTTTCTGTAGCCTCTGATAGGTGGCCAGATCAATGTTGTCGTCAGTGAGTCGGACCACGTCAGATAGGCTATGAGACGCCTCAAACACGAACAGATTTTGGTGCTGGCGGACAGAGGTCAGACAGGCACTTAGCTTGATCAGAAGGTTTTCTGAATATTGTGAGAAGAGATTCTCCTCCTCTGCGCTGTTGGGTTCATAAGTTGGGTCTACCTCCAAGTTCTCCTTATAAATGTCCCGATAACATGGATTCTCTGAGATGTCTGTTAAACCTGGTGATGCAAATCAGTGTATACTTTCCATTTTCATTATATATATATATATATATATATATATATATATATATATATATATATATATATATATATATATAATGCATACAGCATATATTTTGAAAATATTTATATTTATATATTTAAATTCATAGAAATTATATCATATATAAATATCTTTCATATATATAAACGTAATATATTTTTCTTGAATATATATATATATATATATATATATATATATATATATATATATATATATATATATATAATTATTCTTATTATTTATATAATCATTTATTTATTTTAGATTTATTTTAAATTTTTGGTAAAATTATATTTTTTGGTAAGATTTTTTTAAATGGTATTTTTGCTATTTCAAGCAACCTAAACTTTTTAATGTTAGGTTACTATAAATAACCTTTACAAATGCCATTATTATTCTCACATCATTCTTTGTCTGTTCTAGATTGAAGGACTTCGTCTCTCACCTGCACTGAGGAACTCTGTAAGCACATCTTTCTTCGTTTGAGGAACACCATCTGAATCCACGGCCATGATGGACCTCCACAACTCAGAGAAGCGTACTCGTTTCTCTCTAGGAATGTAACTCCCGTGCCAGAGAGCCTTCATGGTATAGTCTATGTTAATTAGTATCTGACCGACTCTTGTATCGTGATATGCTGGTGGTAGCTGGCACGTGGAGCTCTGGTCATAGTTGGGTACCAGACTGACGACGGGAAGCTGGTTAAAACCGTAGATTCCCACAGTCAGCTCCCTCACTATCTGGTGGACCATTCTGTAATCCAGGGGCCAACTGGAGTCAAAGGGAGCCAGAACAATGATGTTGGGCTCTAATATGTTCCTCATTTGTCTGATGATGCCAGCAGGTACCTCCAGTGGCAGGCTGTGTTCCTCAGCACTGAACAGCCAGTTACAGGAGGTCCGGCTGAGCAGCTCTTGAAGATCTCTGCGCTCATACTTCTGAAGGAAAGACTGAGCGGTTAAAGCAGCACGAACAGCCTTCTCGCTGCTCTGATCGGATGGGATCGCCATCAAAACTTCATCTGTTTTCTGATGATATTGACGATATGAGTGCGGTAAAATGAAGAATATACCATTAAAATTTCCCTCAAAAGAGTTGAGTTGTCTGAATAAATTTGAGAGTTTGAAGAGCGTTGCTCTTAGCAACCAGTGACGCACAGTGACGGTTCTGCGATTCTTCTGATTAACCGATAGATGGCGCTGTTGCACGCTTTCGCGGTCAGGTCAGTTGTTGTTGTTTAATTATTGTTAGTTTATTTAACGGTCCAGATCACAGGAATACACTGTACATGCGTCAAAGGCTATTTTTTTTTAAATCTGCAATCAATGGACTAAATGTTAAATTACCCTAAAAACAAATAAAAAGTATAAGTAAAATTACAACAAATTCTTACACTTATGGTAATCAAAAAAGCAAAAGCACAATAATAAATCATAATAAGAGAAAATTAAGAAACAACAAAACAAAATACGCATTTGCATTTAACGCATTTTCACAGTTCATAATTATTCTTATATATAATTACTGTATTTATAAAAAATAATTATTAAAATAAATATAGCATATATTTATTATGTATAATTGAATTTCCACAAAAATATACATGAATAAAAAACAAAAAGCAAATTTACATACGTTATGTTACACATTACTAGGAATGAAAAGCACCAATAAATTCAATACATAAAATAAAAAGTAATTTAAAAAAAAACTCAACAAATTATATAGCATCCTTTAACAAAATAAATTAAACCGATTCGCGTAATTTATTTCGACTTCCTATCAGTTATGTTTAAACAACGAATACAAAACAGCGCATACATAACTAGAGCGCTCCTTGATAAACGCCCCCTATCTGCAGCGTCTCGTTACGTAATTAATATTCATGAGCTGAATAGGTTTTGCGGATGTGTGCTTTGTACTGCGCGTGCGTGGGTCAGACTGAACAGCTACCTTTGCCCAGAAAGCGATCTCGGCTTAAGCCTCCGAAAGTGTACAACTTTACAGTTTTAGCAACTTATTTCAAACCACATGCTGTTGTATCTTTCTTTTTATTTTAGCTGACAATGAAAGCTGTTATTTTAGCTGCAGGTTATGGAACAAGACTTCAAAGGGATATCGAGAACGACACAACTGGGAATTTCAAACATCTAGGTGGCATTGCAAAGCCGCTGCTTCCTGTTGGTCCATGTGCACTTATCTCACACTGGGTCCAGGCACTGACCAAAACACGATGTGTGGACACAGTCTATGTGGTTGTGAGTGCAGATATTATTTTTATTTTTAATATATGACCATATTGAGCTTTTACAGTCAGTAGTGTTTGACTTGCATGATTATTATGCACATAATAATAAATTGTACAATCTGTTGAACAGACCAATGATCTTTACCATGAAGCATTCCAGCAGTGGGCTCAAGGATTCCCCAATGTTCAAATCATAAATGATGGTACAAGAAGAAACGAGGTGAGCATTATGGAATGGAAGGGTTTGTGGATGTGAAATATAATATTTCACTTTTTATTGTCTCTGCAGGACAGACATGGTGCTGTTGCCTGTCTTCAGTTGACAGTCAAGTTGTGTGCTGTGGATGACCACTTACTAGTTATCGGAGGGTATAACCAGCATCTGATTAAATAAGGAAAATGTTAGAAATTGCTTTAAAATTAGAAAGAGCTTCTCTTTTTTTCATTTTGCAGTGATACTTTATTCAAAGAGGATTTCAGCCTGAGGAAATTCACAGAGAGGTTCTTTGAAGTGCAAAATAAAGACAAAGAGAGCAACTTGGTGCTATCATACCAATGCAAGGATGAGGGTAAGCAGAACTATATTTCCTGACTTTGCTAAACACATGGTCACTAAATTTTAAAGCAATTATTATTTCATTTGCATTTTCAGAAACATCTAAATACGGGATTCTGGAGTTGGATGAGGACCTTAAAGTACAGTGTATGAAGGAAAAACCTCTCTTGAGTGAAACAAGTTCACGTAATGCAGTATGTTTTCTTTTGTATTGTATGACACAAGATGATATTTCAGTACTGTTTGTCCTTATTATTAAGAGTCAATATTTTTAATGTGTTGTCCTCGCTTTGCAGTGTCCTTGCTTTTACTTGTTTTCACAAACCTCGCTTCCACTTTTGGACATTTTTCTCAATGAGAAGAAGGTACGGTTTATCTATATATATTTAGCTGTTATCGATCATGTACATTTTTTTAATATAATCCTTCTTGCAGAATACACCCATTGAAGAGCGGGATGCACCAGGGACCTTTCTTTCATGGCTCATATTAAGGTTAATTTTGGGCATATAATAAAGCACTGTATTTTTTTTTTTTCAATGACATTAATACCTCTGTTTATTTTAGGAGGCCTGTGTACGTGCTCAGGATATCTGGTCGATTTGATGTGGGAAATCTTCCATCATACATAGAATGTGACAAATACTTCAAGAACCAACTTCAAAATCCTTCTATTTATTTAATGTAGTACATCCATGTAATGACATTCAGAATAAAACAGGCCATAAATTTTTTTCTTTTGTGAATTATTGCCAATTATACACATTCCTATTGCCCAAAGCCAATAATTTAAGGAGTATATTCATATTTAAAAGAACAGAACCAAAATAGACAACTATCAGAATATTAAATTATGTAGAGACAAGCCTTTTGCACTTATCCGAGGCCTTCTCATGGTTGTTCTCTAACTTGGCGATTCTGGAACCGAACTGCATGGCTCTCTTAGGCAAGAGAGCAGAGAGTCCCAATCCCAACTCAACAGCTGCTAACCTCAGCAATAGCTTTTCTCCAACTCCTCTAGGTAGAGACAAATCAGCCTTCTCCGACACAGGTAGTCTGTTAAGGAAACTGACTACATCTTCATCCAAGTATGGGAATCTGAGATAAAAGAAATACATGTATTATGTACAATACTATATGTTTGGTTTTAACCTTAAATATTTTTAAGCTGTAAAGTGTAATTCTTGCCTGGCCTCTTTTCCATGGTCCCCAATGATTCGGTCATCCCTTCCAAGATTTCTTGAGGATATTCGTCCCAGTTCCATAGCCAGCTCTTTGATGAGTCCTTCTAGTCCCGAGTTATTAAAACGCACCCTGTGTCTGGAGTATCCCGCCAGCTGTTCATCTGCCCCAATGCCAGTCAAAACCACCTGCAAGAAGAGGAAACATTTATACAGTGTGGATTTACATTAACATCAAGTTTTCATTCAGACATAATTCAAGTGCAAACGGAAGAAAAAAAGGAAGTTACCTTTGCTTCTGAAGTATAAAGTTCTTCAACACCCTCATTTATGACTCCAATTCCTCTGGCGGCAAACCAGACGGCACATCCAAGGCTGTCATCTAGAACAGTGTCCAAAGGGTGCACTAAGTGGCAGATGCGTTTCTGACGCATTTCTTTAAGCTCGTCTTGATTTACATTAATTTCGATAAAGTTCCACTGGCGCTTCGGACTGAGGTTTTTTAGTTCTTGCAGACCAGCTCTACCAGTTATTCTGTCTGGCACATCAAAGCAGTTAAAGCTCTGCTGATCCAAATGCGTATCATCTGCACCACAGTCTTTCTTCTTATTTTTCCCTTTCTTCAAAGACTTGGGAGGCACTTTTCCTTCTTGGATTTTGAAAGCAACATTGAGAAGGTCGATGGGTCTATCTGCAGGGATGTGCCTATCAGCAAGGGCAGCTAATATCATTGAATCGATTCCCCCAGAGAAAAGAATGGCAATATCAGCTTTCGTATGATTCAAGGGGGTCGCCAATTCGTCTTGAGCAGGTAGGTACTGTACTCTCTTACGGACAGCTTCACTCAGAACGTCAATGAGCTCGCTAACCATTGCTTTCTTTTTAGAGTTTGTTAGGAACTCTTTCAGATTTTCAACAGAGGTTTGAGAGACATTCTGTACTTGTTCAGTTGTAAGTGATAAAATGGATGTGTTCATTGGACAAATAGGGGAGGTCAGGTAAAGTCCAGAACTATTTATGTTTACAGAGACAGAGCTGGGTAGACCTTCGCATTTCAATTCCGGGCTTTCATTTGACTCTTCGTCACGGTGGAAAACCCATGGATAAAGTTCGAATATAAATGTCCCTAGAGGTGAAGAGTCTGTTAGGTCAAACCTGTACACTCCACTAGGTGGTACTTCCTGCCATTGGGACTGAATATTATCTACTGGCATGGAAGCAACTGATGAAAGTGTGAAAGATGTTCTTTCAGGATCAAATTTCCAAAGCAGACTTCTTCTTCCAAAAAAGTCTCTCCCAAACCAGATACAGTGCTCTTCTTTTTGGTAATATATAAAGGCCCAGGGTCCTTTGAGCTGTGATAGTAAAGCTACTATATCTGAGGTGCACTGAGCCATTGACAGGTGATGGAGAACAACTTTGGTATCATTTTCTCTCAGATCTACTCTCAGACCATCAAATACCTCTCCATTCCAGAGAAGCATGTTTCCATTGTCATCTTGAAGAGGCTGGGGTGTCAGGGAACCTCTCATGTGAAGCACATGTGCAGAGAACAGGAGACTGCAGGTTGAGATTGTTTCTGTACAATCAAAGCTAGAGCTAGGCCCTCTGTGTTTGAGATTTTCATGGACATGCTTATCCACTGGATCATGTGGTGTGGTCCAACTGACCACACAGCAGATCCCACACATGATCTCAAGGCACTATATATCTTGAAGTTCTTTTCTCATGTTATCCAGATCCTCTATAAGAGACAAGACGATGGCTGTATTAGAAAGCACTCTAATGCTACAACTATTATTTATGATTTATATTTTTTATATTTATATTCATCATTTATAAATCTTACTTTTACAAGCGCTTAGGGTCTCTTCTTTGTCTGCCAGGAAGAATATATTGCTGTTGGGCTGCTGGGTGTACACACTCTGTAAGAATAAGCTTATGAGTACCAAAACATGATATACTAGCAAATCTACAAATGCCTTGTCCCAATACCAATGTGTGGTCTCGGCCATATGAGAGCATGTGCGCGTGACAGGAAGTAAGTGTGCAAGACTATCCCAGGTCTTAAAAACATTTGTAAATGCTTTTTGTCACCTAATTATAATGTGGTTACTGTGGCTCAAGTGGTAGAGCATTGCGTTAGCAGTGCAAGGTTGTGGGTTCAATTCCCAGGAAACACATGTTAGGTAAAAAATGTTAGCCTGTAGTCACTGTAAGACGTTTTGGATAAAAGCGTCTTCTAAATGCATGAATTTATTATTATTTTTTTATTAGAAACACCAAAAATTGGGTTGTGTTGTTTTATAGGGACTACTGAACAGACATTTATAAATTGAAATAAAAACAAAGCTATGGAAGCATTTGCATTTTTATAACACCTAAAGTGTGTACCATCAGGTAATGAAAAGTTTGATACACTTGTGGTCTTCATCCTCATTTGAACACTTGGACCAAATACAGGAAATACGTCAAACACTTACCATTCGTCAAAAATTTAACTAATTTCTTTCGTCTTTATATAAAATATGACATGTGAAGACCTTGAGATACACTTTGATATCTTGTACATGTTCTTCTTACATGCAATATTCTTAAGAAAAACATGACACTGTATAGCTGCCTGATAGCAAACAGCAATAGCTTCTATAATTTTCTGTTCCTATGAATGTGTTACATTTTATTTTGTTACAACTTTCATTACATTTATTTAATTGGGAAACTGTCTCCAAGTATTATGGAGCATATTACAAGCATATTCCCTTTCTTTCAAAATGAAGAAACTTTAAAATAATTGGAAATACTGATTTCTAAGATTATTGATTATATTATTATTACAGGTTACTGTTTTTTTTATTTTATATAGTATATGGTGTTCTGTAGGAGCTGTGCAAACTGTAGTTTATTTTTTCTCATCTATAATTGAGTGATCGCATCTGCTACTCCAAATGTATATTGAACCATATGACAGACTCATTATTAATATAATAAGACGACATACATACCCTGTTTTTCTTCAAATTGCTCAACTCGTCAACAACAATCTTTTGCTCTGTTATCTGTAGAATGAATCGTACGTGTTTACAGTCATTAACTGGAAACATAAATGTGCTAAACGTACTGTAATAGTGACCGCTTATCATAAAGTTATGATTATGATATTGTACAGTCTATACAAAATATTTTTTAAAGGAAACCTTCTTGTTCAGCTCTTCCTTTGGTGCGCGCTCTTCTTGAGCTCCAGGTTCAGTTCTCTGGCTGTTTTTAGAGGACATTTTATATCGAAACACGTCCGATGATTTAAGGAAACATTTCCATATGCAAGACAAGTCGCTCGTTCGTCGAACACGAATGACGCACGCGGGAAAGCAGACCGTCTATGGAGCAGACAGCGACGCTTGAAAATTACGTCACGTAAGTGTTTACAAAATCGTTAACCCCAACAATAATGATGTATGGTTAGGAGATATAAGAGACTCCAGGCACTCCTCACTGTACTCCTCCTCTAGCAACACCAGAACATTTTGGATGCTTTTTGAATCCGAAATGATTGAGACCAGAGTATGGATTCCCAGAAGTCTCTATTTTGTAAATATGGGCCCTGGAAAAGGTTAAATTAATTTATTTAGCTTTAGCTACAGTGGGTAATTCTAGTGGTGACAACAACCATGCAGGCTGTGTCATACTCTGTGAGATAAAGGGTCACTCTTTTCATAGCTTTTGCTGGCTCTGCAACACTCTCTTTTTCTAGCAAAAATTCACTCATCACTAAATGAAAACTTAAAGTGAATACCTGAGTATTTCAGGAGCCTTATCACAAGTGCATTGTTTTTGAATGCTGGTGCTACTTCTGTTATATTTTCACACTTAAAACAATAGTTTGGTATTCCCCTTGTACCATTATCCTCTTATATGCTAAGAAATAAGTCACCTGGCAGTTCTCTCCCGAGTGCTTCCACTACTGACATTAAGTCTGAGTATGATTCAGTGGGCTATATAACACTTTTAATTGTCAGGAAATTACTTGTCTTTAAAAGTTTGGTTCAATATGCTGATCAAAAATAACCTTAAACCTATATATATATATATATATATATATATATATATATATACATACATACATACATACATACATACATACATATACACACACACATAAATACACACATATATATATATATACATATATAATATTTTTTTAAGTAACTTTCAGGAGGGTGTACTCATTTTCGCAACACAAAATTGTATCACTTTGATAAGAAAATCTTATATCTCCAAAGAACCCTAACATGTCATCTAAGTAAAGAATAATTGCTGAATTTGTTGAGTTTTAGAGGGGGTGTACATGTTACCCGATACTATCCTTTCTGTATCAAACATCTTATCCAAAACATATCCAAATATTTTTACTGCACTGTAACAGAGAGGTTTGCTAAAACATGTCAAAGCACATTGTTGCATTTTAACCTTCAAAGGAAAAAATATATATAGTCAAAGCTGACATTTTACTATCTTATTGTATTTTTTTTATTAATAAATCCATAAAATACAAGTATATAGCCTTTTGACTTTTTCTCCCACAACACTAAATATTCAACAACTACAATCCTAAATCCAGAGTCCTGATCCATGAGGTCATCACTTGTGATGACAAAAGGTTTTGTAACATATCCCTGAAATGTATACAGTATATACATGTTTTGACAATATAGGTCAATATTTAGCATTATATATCCAAACAGATGTTTTAGAATATTTCATGGACCCACCAAAACAGCTGATGTCTAGATTATCTGATACTATCCTGTCTGATTTCCTACAATACTTCAGGGGGTATTATGATATCATAACACTTGGTGTACATGACGTACTTAGTTAGCCAAATATTTTGTTGCCCTGTAACTGGAGTTTTGTTTGCATTTTAACCTTGAGTGGTAATAAGTTTAGTCAAAGCTTACCGGCTTTTACTGTCTTAGTCTAAAAATGTGTTGAATCCATTGGATTCAAGTAGTATTTAGGGTACAATGGAGCCTTCTGCTTATTTCTCCAGCCTCAACCAACATCCACAATCTTAAATGTGCAATCCTTATCCATGAGGTTTCTTCTTGTGAAAACAAAAGGTTTTATAACACTTTGCACATACCTGAAATGAAACCGGTTGCAGATACTTTTATTATAATTAATATTTGCAGGTCATACTGACCCTAACGCCTTTAATACAATTAATCAAATATCACACAATAATAAATAGTAAATTATAGCCATACCAAATGGGATACATAAACACACACAAACAAAACAAAAATGAGGTAAAACTGTATTTAACTAATTTTTCTAACTGGAAAAATCTTCTTACAATTAGCATTTTCTAATTGTACTGTTATTAACACAACATAAATATACTGTATACAGTAATTATAGCCTATACTGTTTGGATTTATTTATTTTCTTTATGTTTGTAAGAAGATCTTAACTAATGGGCTTATGATTTTGTGTTTTAGGCTCAGTTCAAACACAAATTATGTGCTTTTTTCAAGTGTAACTGTTGAAAGTGTAATGTTTAGTAGATTTTTTCTTTGTATCAGGTGAACTTTCACCCTTGGTGTATGGTTAAGCTGTTTTTTTTTAATGTGCTATAAAAATTTCCAGGGTCAAGACACCAAAAGAGGAACATTTGGTGACCATAAAAAACATGATTATTATTTTAAAACCAAATCAACCTTCTTTTATGGGACCAGAAAACAACAACAACATAAATGTCTAATGTCTGATAAAAAACTATCTGATGTATTGTACAGGCAAACTATATATTAAAATTTGATTCATTGCAAGTACACACTAGATGTGCACTTAATTATTCAGATATTAAAAGCAGGCAACTAGAAGTCATTTTTAATCGGTTGTCTCTTTAGCTAAATATAGAAGGAATCCATTGGTTTTGTTAATCATTCCTATTTTTAATACCAGTTAGATCCCACTCTCCTGTTTCGTAAACTACTAACCTCATTCATGACACTGAAAACCTTCATTTACTGAATTACAGTGTTTGTGTTTGTGGTCCTGTTGATTGTGCATTAGTCCCTGTGCTTCACAGTTCTGTTGAAATGTGTGGTCACTCATGAAAGGCTTAAGTGTTAAATCACATGGACAGTGTTTACTTGTGTGTTTCCACCTCTAATATCACAAACACACTATTTGTATGGGTTCAGTCGTGGTCATATGCTCCTGTATAGATTCTAGTCACCTGTGTAAAGTCTGGGTCCTTATCAGACGAAAAACTGTCAATATTCAGGGTTACTAAAATATGTTGGAAAAATTCCTCTGCTGATTTGACAGGTAAAAGAAAACCAAGATTAATTGAAATAGCTGAATTTACATTTTTCAGACACTTTTATCCAAAGCAACTTACAGTGCATTCACACTATAAATGTTTTATCTGTATCTGTATTTCCTGGGAATTGAATCCAAAATCTTTTGCACTGCTAGTGCAGTGCTCTACCACTGAGCCACAGGAATGTTTTTATAGATGTAGACCACAAATATGTGTTTTCCACCTTTACAACCATTAAAAGGTCCTGAATATTTTTGCTGTGTCATATTATTTAATTTTATTGATGTGTGATTAAATGCAGATGTAAATGATATGAGCAAGCAAGGTGTAACGCTCATTGTCATGCTATGAAACCAACAGAGTGACAGAAAACAATACCAAGTCTTTGACCTGAATCATCCTGTTCCATGTCTCAAATTTCTGTGGATAGGATGGTACTGTGTGCAGCATGACTCAGCTATGAGCCTTCTGTGAATAGGAGGTTCCTAAACGTCAGACTTTTTAATGAAGCACAAAACCAGTTTTAAATGTTGCTTTGTCATGCCATGCAAATACTGCAGCAAACAAATATGAAAACCACTAACAAAGAGGCATAACGACATGATCCTCTGTGTTTGTTATGTGATTATTAAATGTGGCATATCATTGCATTATGTTATTACTTAAAAATAACCAAATGGAGCAAAGCATTACTTTACTTTTTATGCATTATCTTGTGACAAAAAATGGATACAAACTGATATAAAAACAAGTTATGGGCTTCTGCATAGGCATTGTTAAATGAAGATCATCCACTAAGACTATCAGTTATAAAAGACTGAGATGCACTCTTTTGAGACTCTCATGGTTATGCAATAATCGGTTTGGTGTGAGTGTAATAAAGCAACTTTCCCTCAAACCAAAAGCAGAAGCCAAAATCGTGATTCTGGACATACATAGCTTTTAGAAAAACTGTAGATTTGGGGTTTTTCTGCTATTTCACATTATGTTTGTTTCTGTGCTCAAATGCTGTGTGTTAATACTGACACTAAACACTGACCTGAATATAATAAATCTGAATACTATTACGAAGAGCCATTCCCTGCCAAGATGTTGGAAAATAGCTGTCATTGATCCAAAGTGCAACAGTACAGTGAGAAAGAAAACTTCTAGAGCTGATTGTGAATGTTAAAAGGGCTATCTATCTATCTATCTATCTATCTATCTATCTATCTATCTATCTATCTATCTATCTATCTTTCTATCTATCTATCTATCTATCTATCTGGTATGTTTTGTAAAATTTCCTATTGACCATTTAGGCACCATGTCATGGTGACACATAAAGAGATTATCTGATTATAAAAGTAGTGTTGATACTTATATGGGTTTTTAATGGAATACCAATTTAATGATAACTAGTAAGTTATACTGGCCTGTATTATATGAAAGACACATAAAAAAAGTGTATTATGTAGTGAAGTGAAATGAAATGTAGTCTGGGGCTAGTTCTCACACATCAAACAATATCAATAATACTACTATTAATGATTACTTAAATATTAATTAAACATTTCTTGCATTAGTACCCATAATAATGTTGAACATGTGACAACATGCCCCAATACTTTCATTATAGCTTATTGTTGACCCTTATCTTGATGTATGTTGTTTTGCTTTCAGTTTGTTCACTTAACCAACAGCTATAGCATATATCAAGCATTAAATTTGACTTTGAAGGAGAGGATTCACAAAAACGTATTTTCAAACATATGTATTAAATCAGGTTAAAGACACTTGTGGAAGAGACAAACATTTGTGACACTAGCCCCGTCTCCCATAATATAACATGCTATCTTTTGCAGAATCATGATTGTAACCTTGTTAAACGTTTTCCTGAACTTTCTATCCATCAAAGAAACCTGAAAAAAATCTACTCAGCTGTTTTCAACATAATAATAATAATAATAATAATAATAATAATAATAATGTTTTAGCAGCAAATCAGAATATTTGAATGATTTCTAAAGGATCATGTTACTAGAGTAATGATGCTAAAAATTCAGCTTTAAATCACAGGAATAAATTACATTTCAAAATATTTTCAAATAGAAAATAGTTAAATAGTTTAAATATTTCACAATATTACTGATTTTGCATCAAATAAATTCAGGCTTGGTAAGCTGAATATAATTCTTTAAAGGGACAATAAGTAACTTTTTAGGTATTTTATTATCTAAAATCAATATTTTTATTCATAAATATGCCCTCAATGGTGTACAAATACCTATAACAATGTTTAAACTAATCCTTGTAAATGAAGAATTTATTATCTTTATATACATGAGACGGGTAGGTCGACGGAGGCTTCCATGTAGTTCCACCATCTTGCAAAACTATAATAGCAGAGAGGGACAAAAAGTACTAAGCCAACGCGTTTCCACAGCGCGTTTTCAGTCAGAGCCAGAAACGCAGGTGCGGAGCAGTGAGAGGCGCTTGAAACTGCACCGGCAAGTTTAAAAGTCTGGATTGCATTCTTATTATGGACCATACATATGCCGCGCCACAGGAGAAGAAAACATCGTCGCCAAAACAGTCAAAAATAGAACGTAAAAGGAAACGTGACCGTAGATTACAGAAAACAAGAGTTAATGTCGGGGAAGCTTTTTCTAGGTGGAAAGAGCTAATGCTGGATAAAGATTTAAAAAGAGACGCTGAAGTGGCCTGTTTTCTTCTCGACAGGTAAGTCAGTGTTACAATCTATATTATAATATTTTTTTTATATCTAACAATGCATATAATTCAGAAAATATAACGAATAAATTAGACATAACTACTAATTACAATATTTCATGTTTTCCACAGTCAGAAATTCATACTGTAACATTCGTTTGTTAGTTGTCATGTTGCAGTTTGTTTGAAATAACACACCTGTTCACCTGAAGGAAAACTCGACGAAGTGCTATTAGAAGACATCCTGTCAAAGCTTTTTGGTACATATTGCCTACGGTAGATGCAACGCGCATTTGAAAAAGCGAGGCGCTGGAGAGCAAAATTAGTTTGAATGCAAAATACAATTTCACCACTAGATGGGAGTAATTCCTACTTAGTGTCCCTTTAAAGGGGTCATATGATGCGATTTCAAGTTTTCCTTTCTCTTTGGAGTGTTACAAGCTCTTGGTGCATAAAGATCTGTAAAGTTGCGAAGACTAAAGTCTTAAATCCAAAGAGATATTCTTTATCAAAGTTAAGACTTGTCCACACCCCCCTAAAACACCTCATTCAAACACGCCCCCACGTCTATGTCACTATGTGGGAAGATTTGCATAACTCCATCCAGATGTTGACACAAAGAAAGAAGGCTTACCTTTTAATCTCGTTGTAACGTTCGCAAGCTTGCCGCTGCTCATTAAAGCTGGTCTTCGCTCACTCAAGGCCGCGGTGTGTGACACTGTTTCTTTGAGAAAGTGAACCTACTTTGTTTGGCCTTCCAAAAGAGGACACGACAGGAAATCATGTTTAAATCACGTTCATAAAGGGTATTTTTGTTTATGTCTCGTCGCTCCAGCCGGACAGGGCATCACAATATCTTAAGGGGTGTAACATTTCTGTCACACACTTGAGGTATTCGGTCAATCTCAACGCACTGGAGAGCTTGCCAATCATGGCACACCTCGCTTTTCAGACCGATGAGCTTTGAAAAATCAACACGTTTCAGAAGGAGGGGCATAGAGGAGCAACAATAATGTACAGTATGTGGAAAATAATGTGATTTGTAACCTTAAACCGCATAAACACATTTCTTTACACCAAATGTTCTTTAGCAGCATCATATGATCCCTTAATAATCTTACTGTTTAAAAAAATATATAAATACACAGTCAAAATGTTTTATATATATATATATATATATATATATATATAGCAGTAGATTGGCCAGGACCGATTTTTTTGCATGTCACTGGTTCTGTCTTTGTTGAGTGCAAAAGGCAAGGGGCGGGGTCTATTATCGCAATATATTAGCAGCTGTCTGTCCGCGGTCTGTGTGGTAAACACGGTCCTCGGCTGCGTCCGTGAGCGCGGGTCTGGCCCTTTCGGGATTTATATGTTTTTACACATTTAATCGTTCCGTAAAGGTTATTTCTCTCCAACTTCAGCTACAGTGATAGCTAAGTTTGGAGAGGAGAGAAGGGAAATATTCGTGTTTTTGCGCAGGAAATATTTGCAGAGAGGGTTTACTTTTGTCCTTCATCCTGGACAATACGAAGACATTTAAATCCTAACAATAAGACCGATCGAACACATTCGATTTTCAACGCACAATGGAGAAAACTGCATCTAAGAAACCTTGCTGTGGTAAGTGTTATACGAATTTGTTTGCCAGTGCTGTGTTAAGAAGAGAGCGTTCGGCTTGACCAAAATAATAAATAAACATGCACTTGAATTTCTGTCTTTTCAGAAAGAGTTGGCGAATTCTTCAAGTCTTCAAAGTTCCTCATTTACCTCGGACATGCCCTGTCAACATGGGTAAGAGTCTCATTGCATCCGTTTGACAGCCCATCCTTTTTCTTTTTTTTTTTTAATGCGTCAGTCAGAATAACAAAATATATATTTATTTATTTGCATATTTATTTAACTATTATATTTCATTTTTAATTTAGCATTTTTAAACACACATAGATAGATAGATAGATAGATAGATAGATAGATTAAATTTAAGATTACCTTTAATCCCTTTTTATTGTGTCCCTTAAATTTTCTTCCCTTCCACTGAAGGGTTAAATTCCTCTATTGTAAAATCAGGATAAATTAGATTTTTTTCATGACAGCAGAGTGACCATTTGAAGATCAGAAATGTCATTGATTTTACTCCAAAATGTATAAATATTATAAATGTTTTAACACGTATGTGCATATACATATGTATTTGTATGTGCATATAAGCACACACACAATATGTACACACATAGATATCTATTACATTAGACAGAGAGAATATTATGTGCATTATATATTTTTTTATTAATGTTGTCTTATATAAATTGTATTGATCCATACCTGCTAATATAAGCTGCCAAATACTTATCTCAATTCATTCTTTAGCATGAACCCTGTAAAACTACAGTGATATTTCAAGCACAGAATTCTTTTGACTCATGATTGTTGTGTCGTTATGTTACAGGGGGATCGGATGTGGAATTTTGCTGTGGCTGTGTTTTTGGTGGAGCTGTATGGCAATAGTTTACTCCTGACAGCCGTGTATGGACTGGTGGTTGCAGGGTCTGTCCTCTTACTGGGCGCTATTATTGGTGACTGGGTGGACAAAAACCCCCGACTGAAAGGTAATTATGGCAAAGCTCCAAACACAGAGCATGCAGATTTATTGTGTAACCTGACACATTACTGAGAGCATGCATCAGTTCTAAATATCTGATTATGGCGATTATTCCTACATTTTTTACTTAGTCTGGATTTCTTTCTCGATTTCAGTGGCGCAGACGTCTTTAGTTGTCCAGAACAGTGCTGTCATTCTTTGTGGTATCCTTCTGATGGGCGTTTTCCATTTTAAAGGACAGCTTACTACCTTATACAACGGATGGTTGCTGGTGAGTATTTAAAAAGACTTCCTAGTAAAACTCTGACACTATTCATCAGTGTTTGCTGAATGTGTAAACAGTTCTCCAGAAGCACTCAGAACTGATTTAGATGTATGTACTAATAACGAAAGTATTCATTTTCAAGAGCAGAAGCCTCATGCTGCAGTTCTCGGTGGCCTCCAGTTTAGTTTTTGCTCCATTTTTACGCAAATGATTTCACTCTAAAATTGCCTCGCTGTTTAAAATGTTTGGGGGAAAAAAGTTTTCTCTCATAGCTAGCAGTGGCAAACAATCTCTGTTTAACAGGATATTTCGTTATTTCAAGCTTTTCAATATTTCTAACCTATATAGGAGATAATGTCATAAAACATACAGCTCCTTTCTTTTTTCTGCATGGACTCCACTTTTTTGTCAAGCTTGTGCTACTGAAACATGACACCTTGATAACAAAGCGGTGATGTGCTTGTCAGCAGAATTCAGGGTTGTCATGTGAGCAGAAAGCATGTTGCTTGCTCAATATTAGTCCTTTGAGTCTGTTAAAGGGCTGGAAAGCTTTAACTTTACATACACAATAACAAACAAAACCTGCTGTTTGTCCCGGTGTCACTGAGGTCGAGAACCCATAGAGCAGGCAAAAAAGCGTTTTCTGTTCTGGACTGCTCCTGAAAACCAAGTCAAGCTTTTAATGGCAGTGGACTAACAACAAATAATATTTGCTGCTATTTTAAACATATTTTTAATGACATGTTCTCTGACATTGCAGACTACATGCTACATTATGGTCATCACCATTGCTAACATCGCTAACCTAGCCAGCACAGCTATGTCCATCTCCATCCAGAGAGACTGGGTTGTGGTGGTGGCTGGAGATGATCGGAGCAAATTGGCAGGTCAGGATTTGGAATGTTTCACTTTCTTTAATGTTCCTTACAGAGGCCCAAAAAATATTTGGACAAAACTTCAAATTTGATCAACTTCATCCCATAAGATAACAAGGTCACACTTTATGTTAAGGTCCAATTCTCGCTATTAAGAAACCATTAACTATGACTTTTGCCTCAATAACGACTTATTTGCTGCTTATTAGTAGTTAGTAAGGTAGATTTTAAGTTTAGGTATTGGGTAGGATTGGGGATGTAGAATATAGTCATGCAGAATATGTGCTTTAAACATACTAATAAACAGCTAATATCATTAATAGGCATGCTAATAAGCAACTAGTTAATAGTGAGAATTGTTCCCTATACTAAATTGTTACCGATAGCAAAATATCAAATTAATTTTAACCAATTAGTCTCATGGTGGTTTTAAGTAGATTTATAAGGTCAGATCCAAGCAGAGTAAACAAAACTGTAGTTCACCATGTTAACTATAGAATTGTTCCTCTATAGGTTTGACAATTATTTTTAAAATATAATTTTCATGTAACTGAATGTGGCTTAAGTTTTCAAATACTTTTTTCCCTGCTTACTGTATTGTCTATAAAACTTATTTCACATAGTTGAGGAAAACTCATAAAATACATTACAATCCCATCAATCATCTTATCTTTATAGTGTGCTTACTTCAGCTGTCAGTTCTTATGACTCTTATGTTTAAACCCATCGATGTACCTAGTGAACCCAGGAACCTACTGGAAATCCAAGAAAGTTGGCACACAATTTTATTTTGTTGATAGGAATCTAAACTATAGCATGGATACATTAGTTTGATCAAAAGAGACTAGTGAAAACATCTGTTACAAAAATATAAAGATCGTCACACTGAAGAATGAAGTAATGGCTGCTGAAAATTCAGCTTTGTCATCACAGGAATAACTACGTGTGTACATTTAAAATTGTTATACTTTACAATATTACTGTTTTTCTTCAAATATAACAATGTAATATTTGCAGCCTTGATGAGCATAAGAGATCAGAAAATGTCAGTTTTTAACAATTACACTCTCTTTTGTTTCTTCATATTTCTGTTTGGTTAGATATGAACGCAACTGTAAGAATAATCGACCAGTTAACCAACATTTTGGCTCCAATGCTTGTGGGCCAGATCATGGCATTCGGCTCCCATTTCATCGGCTGTGGTTTTATCTCGGGCTGGAACCTGTTCTCCATGTGCTTGGAGTACTTCCTGCTTTGGAAGGTTTATCAGAGGACTCCAGCGCTTGCCTTCAAGGCAGGACAGAAGGACGCTGATGACCAAGAGCTGAAGCATCTCAATGTACAAAAAGGTTTGTAATTCCACAACCTCTTTTAGCACTTACCACAAAAAAGGTATTAAAAAAGGTATTAAAGGCAAAATCCAGTGTTTTTTTTATAGTTGAGCACATTTGGATGTGTTAGGCTATTATCTAACATAAGATTAAGATAACATAAGTAGTATGAAATATTCACCTGCCTCACTTTGCGCACATCCCTGTTACCTATTGGTTTTCTTCCATTACAAAAAATTTACATTCCTTAAAATTATGACACCCTGGAAGTAAATAATCAATTTAATCAAGAAGTTACTCAAACTGTAGTGTTCACCTCAAACGTCTAACCATATTACTAAAGTTTTTAAAATATTTTTATTTTATTTTGACTAACAAAAACCATTCCTTTTTGGACAAATTTGTAGATTTAGCACATTAATAAAATGTTTTAATTGTTTCAGAATCAGATCCTATTTTTCACTCCGTTTGTGGAAAGAACTGTTCATTGCGCAATCAGTCTTTTTACTTTTGTGGTTTTTCCTTTCACTGTTGCAGAGACTGGAAATAGTGAAAGCCCGGCTGAAGGCTCCCAGTTGATGAATGAAACCGATGAGGTGAAGAAGAACACCGGTTGCTGCTACCACATGACAGAACCCATCCGCACCTTAAAGGATGGCTGGGTGGCATATTACAACCAGTCCATCTTCTTTGCTGGCATGTCTCTGTCTTTCCTCTATATGACTGTTCTGGGCTTCGACTGCATCACCACGGGCTACGCATACACTCAGGGCCTGAATGGCTCTGTGCTCAGTCTCCTCATGGGAGCATCAGCTATATCTGGAATCTGTGGAACGGTGGCTTTCACCTGGATCAGAAAGAAGTGTGGCCTGATCAGAACCGGCTTCATCGCTGGAGTCACCCAACTGTCTTGCCTCGTGCTCTGTGTAGCATCTGTTTTCGCTCCTGGCAGCCCTTTCGATCTCAGCGTCTCGCCCTTCGACGAGGTCTTGAAACATCTGTTTGGAGACAGTGGCTCGCTGCGTGAGAGTCCTACTCTTGTTCCTACGATTGATCCGCTGATCCAGATCAACGCCACTGTTTTTGAGGAAGCCCCACAAGTAAAGTCCTACATGTCCGTCTGTCTTCTTTTCGCTGGTGTCATTGCTGCTAGAATTGGTGAGTAAATGAGCAACCAACAGGAAACAATAGAAATAGTTTTTAGACTTACTTTTCCATTATCGTCAAGAGGAGATTGATGATGATATCCATATCACCGGAAAGTTATAAAGTCAACCTTTGAGACCAAAAACAAGCAATGTTTGTGATAAGTGCTCTGATGCTCTTTTATGTCATAACGTGTTTTAATTGATTCTCTTGAATTACTTGCAGGTCTTTGGTCCTTTGATTTGACCGTGACCCAACTGATCCAAGAGAATGTGATTGAATCCGAGAGAGGCATCATCAATGGTGTTCAGAACTCCATGAACTATCTTCTTGATCTCCTACATTTCGTCATGGTCATCCTTGCACCAAATACAGAGGCCTTTGGCCTTCTCGTGATCATCTCGGTTTCCTTCGTAGCTATGGGACATATGATGTATTTCAGGTTTGCCTATAAAAGACTCCGGAGTCGACTCTTCCTTTTCTGTTCACCCGAGCAGAAGCCTGATCCCAATATCCCCTCACTTCCAAACTCTGTATAACTCTTAAAGAGACCGTAGGAGATGCTCTATTAGAATATTACATGCTGTGTTTTTCGCGAAACCTGTTCCATCTGTTTTACTAACATGCATGCTTTTGCTGCTTGCAGTGCTTGTGCATTGAGTTTATAGTCTTAGCCATTAGCTAAAATAACAAAGGCAAGAAGGATCTTTCCTTAGTGTAGCTTAGAATAGAAATACGTTAAAAAAAAGCATGCAGTACTTCCCTCTATTATACTTTTTGTTCAAGGTGCTGTAAAATTGCCTGAGAACTAATCACAGGGGGAACATACGAACACAAGCTCTGGTTCTTATGTGCTATACATGCTTTAATTACTTTTGTAAAAGCTCCAAAGCAAAAATGGGCATATTTATTCTACTTTTACGTATTTTATTAGTCGGCTTTATGGTTGTAGTTCACCTTCAGACTAGTTTTGCAACACGCTTTACTTGAGATAGTGTAGTTGTTGCCCCTCTTTGCAAGCCATGGTTGTCTCTTTAATAGTTATTTGGAGTGTGCTAGTTTTTCATTCTGTATGTTTGTATGATGCTTATATATTTATATAAATGTAGTCAGTATTCTGTATCTCAGCTTCGGTGGTGCTACACTGTTATTATAACTTTTCTGGAAAGCTATGCAGACATATTTGACAGTTTGTTCATGTAACCAAAGTGGATTTTTTTTTTCACCACGTGGAAGTGAGGGGATTGCAGTGGTTCCTCGTCTTAGACATTCCGTATATTGTTGCTGTGAGATTCAGGCCCTGATACACTCGCCCCATTGCAACTAGAGTTTTTAGTACTAGATTTGTTTTCGTCTTGTCTGATTTGAAAGTGATTTCAACATATAATTCTTGTTTTTACAAAGATTGTTACACAAGCACTTTACATGATAACATTTTGTCCATTACAAAATAAGCAGAATAATACACTTCAGGTATTACAATATGTGCACAAAATAGTAGCAGTTCTGCACCAAAACCTGGAATAAATTTTTTTGGAACAAAATCCTCATCCGCCTCAAAATTGCAACAAAAATGGGACTTTAGAACTAGCTTATAACTCGAACACCCTTGTGAGTTTACTGCCCTGTAAGTGACGCCATACCTCAGATTTCCCTTAATCCGTCTAATGCTCCACAGCACAAAGTAATTATTACAGACCTTCCTTTGAGCCACAAAAGTCAAAATCATTCAGGTACTA
Source organism: Carassius auratus (assembly GCF_003368295.1). Classification (NCBI taxonomy): domain Eukaryota; kingdom Metazoa; phylum Chordata; class Actinopteri; order Cypriniformes; family Cyprinidae; genus Carassius; species Carassius auratus. Next base: position 11,345,407 of record NC_039251.1, on the reverse strand, counting down.
ACATCCTTTTGACAACCACAGCTGGCTTGAGATATTTTTTTTGTAATAGTTGTGTAACATTGACCAGCGGGATTACTCCATATGCATTGAAGAGAGGAGGGATAATTAAGTCCAGTGTGGACGGCTGGTCTGAAGTGCAGCTGGTCACAAACACAGGTGCCAAGATTTCACTGGTTAAATAAGCATATTTAACATGTTTCAGGATTATATCACAAGGCCCTTACAAACATACTGTCAGTTTTTAAACACTTAATTTCTTCAGTGCATACTGTCTTGTTTTTCTGTGAATGTAAAACCTTATTTACTTCTGTAAAATATTTTTATATTCTTGTGTTGACTAGTTTTGTCCTCCTGTGTGACACCGCTCAGATCTTACCCTAGACACAACTACAAAATGAAACGCCTTTACAAAACAATATATATACTTAAAATCCAGTTGAATGTAATGTAAGAACAAATGTACATTATTTTTTTATTGAAGCATACTCCTGTTGTGTGGTATACTTGCAATAAATGTGGCTCACACTCCACTGCAGGGGGAATTATACAACTCAAAAGACTTGTACTGCATCTTACTTCATCCGAAATAAACAGATTTGTATCCAAATGCAATGTTTGAGTGATTGACCGTGAACGGACAGGAGCTGGGACACATCCCGTGGCAACAGTACAGGGTCACATTCTTCAGAAGTGTTTGATGGTCGCTTTCTCTAAAAGGCCCTTTCAGAGTTTTTTTAGTTAATGCACTGACTAAAAGCCAAGTTCAATTTGTCTTGCATGAGAAGGAAAGACAAAGAACGACCTGATTACATGGTAGTGATGAACACAACACAAGTGCCCTTCTGGGGGGGTGGCGGCAAATCAGGTCGATCTGCTGGGTCTAGGCCTGAAATTTCTCTTTGTGTTTTTAGAACCAATACCTAGAAATATATATTTTTTGTAAATCTGCAGCAAAACGGGAGCAAAGCTCAACTGAAGTTCGACTTTGCTGTAATTTAGGAAGTCCAGACACTGGTAAGAGATAAGATATGCTTCTTGGTGTTTCAAAAAGAAATGCACACGTGAACTAACTTGCATCCCAAGCAACTCATTTTGTACAATATCAGTCTTTAAAACCATGACCTTTGAAACATTTCCTGGAAAGCAGTTTATAACACATTATTGTTTACAATGTTTACTATGCCTATTAGTTTACATTAGTACACAGAGATTAACAGAATTAAAGTAAATTAGTTGTTTTACTATATATATATATATATATATATATATATATATATATATATATATATATATATATATATATTCCTAGGGTTAGGGAGTGTGCCCAAAGCGTGAATCCATATATTTTGCAGATCCTCAGTACCAATGACAAACATATAATCTTATAAATGTGTGGTAAGTACTGCTGCGCCATAGTATAAAAAAAAGGATATGTGCGAGTGCAAATTTTGAAAGTGACAATGAAACTAGAAAGCGGTGCATTCCAAGGGGGCGGGGGTCACAATGCTGTCACCTCCTGATGTCTATCAGCCATCGGCGATGGAAGAAGTTCGTCATTAAAATGAACAAACATCAAATATACTTAAATAAATTCAATGTCACATTACATTGTTCAAAAACTTCTTTATAAAATTTCTTTAGAAATTATTGTTGATGCAAATTGGATGAACATTATACTGAAATTCTTTGTTACAAAATAGCTTTGTTGTTTCAAAAAGAATCATCAAACCACTAATGGACTGCTGTAGTCCAAATAAACATTTGCGAACCAACCACTGGTTTAGATCTGAAGCAAGTTGGGAAGAATAATTAAAAAAAAAAAACACCACCACATTTACAGGATTGTGAAATTGCTTCTTCATGGTTTGGAGTCAATGAGACCAGCCATCCAGCTAAAGTCGGTCTTTCTGACCCTTTTCAGTTCCCTCTCTAGTGCTTTAGAAAGCTTCGGTGTAACCTCACCCACTGAACCCTGGGATCTGAGCTCCTGCTGACTATCACATGCCTCCATTTCCTCCTCAGAGTCCTCTTCCTCTTTCTCACTGTCCATATCCTCTCTGAAGGCATGCCAGAAGCAAAAACAAACAAAAAAGACTTATGTGGTTGCAATACAGAGCATCTCAGGAAAAGAGAAGGGAAACTGAGAAGCAGGCATGTTAACTGTGGTGATCTTTCAAAAAAAATAAATATTCATAAATATTTATTATTAGGGTTGGGAACCGAGAACTGGTTCGAATTGTCCATTTTGATGAGTATTCGCATAAACACAGCTGATGATGTCTTAAGTGAACGCAAACAGCAAGGCAACGTGCCTCGGTACATTGCATCCGTTTATACAGTTTTATAGGAATAGCAATTTAGTTGCTTTTTTTCTGTGGCATTGATATTAATCCAGAAACAAAAGACAGACAGAAAATCACTCACTGCTCCTGACTGAAAAACTTAAAACCCTAAAGATTAATCTAAATTTGTTTATAGAAATAAATATGTCTGCTTAAATGAAGAAGAATATGCTAAACACGTTGCAATAAAGAATGCATAATTAGCCTGTATAATCCTTGGTATTTCATTAATAAGTCCATGTTCTTGTTCTTTATGAGAAGTGGTTTTATTTAATTTTAACAAAGGCATGTTGTGTGTCACCGCAGTTAAATCTGTCTCCATCATGATGAAACCTTAATATCAAACCTATATTAATGAGTTCAGAAATTTTAGAGAAGTGTTTAATAAATGAACTAAACCCATTTGATTTTAGCAGACTAAATTTACTGTAGATTTAGTTGATCTTAAGATATTTAATAGACTAAAACTAAAAACAAAGTCAAAAGACTTTGACTAAAACTAAATCAAAATTTGCTTTCAAAATTAACACTGCTGTGTTACAGCAGTACTGGCTAAATAACATTATATTTTTGTCCAATATTGTCATTAATTTACATACTGACTTCATCGTGGACCACTAAATAAACCGACTTCTTTTCTTATTTAAGTTTGAGGGTTAGATTATTTAGTGTACAGGTCATTTTAAGAGTGATAAACAAAATATTTGTTTGTATGTTTAAAAATGTGGAAACCACTCATTTCATCACACCATCTCGACTGCTTTATTATTTGTAAAATAGGGGCTTTATGGAGTGTGTGTATACATGGTTATAAAAGTTAATATTTCATTAATTTAGGGAAATGAACAAGTGTCTTAGCCCTCAAGGGACTATTTGGACAACCAGCTTATTCCTGCTTGAAAAGCAAAATGTTACTTTGAAGCACATTTGACTGATGGACTAGCATTACTCAGCATTATTTACTACCTTACAGCAACACTACATTCAATAAAGGTAAAATAGAAAAAAGAAATAGTTCATTCAAATGGAACAGGAATCAGAACCGGAATCAGGAATTGTTAGGCAAAAATGGAGCCGGAATCGGAACTGAAACATTTCTAACGATTCCCAAGCCTATTTAATATGCATGTAAACAAAGTACCTGAGTGGGTCTTGCTGGACTCCAGTGTTGTGGAGATCAGGAGGGAATTGACAAACATTGAGCACAGGACTGTTGCGGCACATAGAACACGAGCTGGTGTGTGTAACAAAAATAAAGAGAGGCATTACAAGAAATAAATACCAAAAAAAAAAAAAAAAAAACCTGTAGAAACTGTTACATTGCCTTATATTGTTTTACCCCCACCCACCCATCAAAAAAAGGGTCCAAGGGTGATCCCTCAGAGAACAGAAAATAATATAATCAGCATTTATACTGAAGAAAAAACAAATCACATCTCTGATTACTCCAGTCGTCAGTATCACATAATCCTCAGAAACATAATTAAACAGAAAGCCTACATAGGTGAAATGACTTAGTTCTTTGATGTTAACAGAGCTCTGTGGCTGATGGGGTTTGTCAGCCGCTGGATGGGACTGTGTGTGGAGTTTCTGCTGCTGTTGTTTGTGTTTGCCCAACAGCAGGTAAAATGGTGTTACAGCAACACTGTCATCAATGACAAGCTGCACAAAAGTCACACGAGAGAGACCAGTTACTTTGGGGGTCTTCTAAATGTGTGAAAGTAAGGATGGTGTAAAAAAACAAAACAATACCCGTTTACTTGAAGACAACATTCTGTCCTCCTCTGTTGCTGTGCTGAAGGTCAATAAATCCTGATAATTGAATACACTCCATTTCAATGGAGAATTACTTAATTTATATATTTTAATATATTTTTAAATATTTAAATACTATATTTACATTTAATAAGTTGATATAATTAAAATAAATTAAAAAAAATGTAACTTTTATAATTAAAAATATTTTTCTAATAAACTTCGACCTTAATTTTTAATATCAAAATGATATTGCTTTTAACATACAAATAATATAAATGTTAATGTATTTTCCAAAAACACTATTTTAAAATTAATCTAGGTTTTCAATGCATGTGGGAACTAACAAACATTAAAAAAAAAAGAACCATCCAACTGTTGTGTACATGTGTGTAAAAGCCGTTGTGTGATGACAAATATCATTGAAATACCATGTCTTGGGTGAGGAAGTACAGCTGAGATCTGTTGAGCCACTGAGAATATTAGTCACAACTGTTCAATGGCTCTTCTCGAGGAACAAAAAAGGCACGGTGAACCTTCTCTGAGCACACGTTCTTATTGGTGAACAGAGGCCGCGGCTCGCTGGTTTTGAAAACAAACACTATATACAGACTAGAAAATATTGTGCATAAGTCTGATGCATTAAAGAAACAAACTAAGATCCCCAATTATATACACTTTACTACTAAATGTATTGCTAAACAAAGAAGATGACCTTTCAAACACTTACGGTCTCTATGTTCAGACTGGTATGAAAAGGCGGCCATATTTTCTGACAAGGGGTCTGGCTGCAGCTTGGAAACTTCCACAGATGTGCTCCACTCCACTGTTGAGTGAAGGAGATTAGACATTAAATAAAACTGACCTTGCAAAACCAAAACCTGACTGAGCAAACCTAGTTACCCACGAGAAGTTCACCACAAGATTAAACTCCTGGCATTAATTACTTTCAAGTCCTTTCAAACCAGTATACTGTTATTATTTTTCAAATCATGAGCTGTCAAGCCCATGAAAATACTATAAAATCAGTCCATGTCAGGGTTTTCATAAGTTTACTAAAACCATTCTTGGGGGAACTGCAAATATGAAATTTGAGCCAATATTAATGACTACTTACATGCACAAGTGAGGAGGTTCCAGCAGCAAAGAAGGTTTCCGGTGGTCGTGCCAAGCAAGTATTTGGAGCAGCTTAACCAGCCGAAACAAAGGTCTCTGATGGGATCAAAGTAGCTGCCTTTAGTCGGTTTTACCAATTCAAAGACCACCATGATCAGCAAAAACCCATGTCAGTTACATATTTCATCAGATTAGTCTCAGTGAGTGATGAGCCTTACTGTTAATCAGAAACTGATATAACGGCAACAAACGTTTTAAAACAACATTAACATTAAATATCCAGAGGTCTTATAGTTGTACCAAGTCTACAAAACGTTTGTGTGTGTGTGTGTGTGAGAGAGAGACTGAAATCAAACATGGTGCAAAGCTGGCCCACGAATTTATGGCTCATTTATTAAGTATGAGAGGATTGGAAATACTGTACAAAGCAGATTTAGCACTCGCAAGTTCCTGATTACTACAACTACATATCCACATTCCATGCTTCATGATACAGTAAAAAGCTAACTTAAAAATCTGTCATCATGTTATCTTCAAATCATATGACAAAAGATGACATTAAAAATGTACTGGTTATGATTTAACATACAATTACAAAAAGAGCTGAACTCAAGATCCAAATCAGTTTGATTTGTGAATCAGTCACTCTGATTCAGATCAAATAATTCACTGAAAAGATCTCGGCTCAAAAGAATAATTTATTCACAAATTGGACATTGCTACTTTTTTAATCAATACTTCAAAGAGAGCTGGGGCAGATGTGAAGATTATAGTGAATAACTGCTAAATCTCAACCTGTTCTTCACACAAGTTATCAATTATCTCCAGAAGATTTTCTCTTTTGCTATCTCTTTTGTTTTGCTTTCACTGCAAGGAAAAGTCACTATTTCTTGAAACACTGTGACAGTTTTTTCAAACCCCTCCTTTAAGACCAATTTACTAGTGTTGTCACAACACTGGAGTTTTTAACAGAACATTTCTTAAGTAACTGACACATTGCATTCCCGAAAGCATGTTAAACAAGCCAACGGCAAGTATGGGAATCTCTGAAACAGTGACGTCATGTGCGTGCGAACTACATGTTAGGTATATCGACATCGTTGTGGTGATTTTACTGACAGAACTCCCGCCCACAAAGAGCTAATCGTCACTTCCCTACAGGTACTGTTTATTAACAGTTTATTAGCAGTGCTAACGACTGGGCTGGCATTCCTAAATACAGTGTTTATGCAGATAAAAAACTTTTCCATTTTTGACTAAATTGTTGTGTAAATGTAGCCTCAGCCAATGAAAAACTGGATTATGCTTGCTTAGCTCTAAAACATGCAGCACAATATTAAAAATACACATTTACTATACAAAGCTCAGCTTGTATCAGTGTACTGACATTGCAGAAAACTAGAAATAAAACCATTTCAAATATTTCAGTCCTGATATCTATTTAAAAAAAAAAATGTTTAAAAAAACCTATAATACACTGCTACTTTAATATAGGAAGGTAAGGAAGAAGCTTGTAATTCACTTTTCATCCGAGCTGCACCTAATGAACTTCCTTTTATTCAAAAACACAATGATGGAGCAAAACTGTGTCCCTGTTGACCCTGCAGGACTTGGCTTGTGCTCAACTGCTTTGCAGGACTGAATCCCCATTCTGTCTGGCCACCATCTAAATCTTAATTACTAAGTTACTACTATTCAGACTGTGTGGACAGTTTAGTGAATGCTGATTCACCACTATGAATGGGAAACACATCTAAAGACGTGAAAAAAAAAACCTGTGAAACCCATTCCAAATGCATTAGAAAGAGTTTGGACTGGCAGTGGTAAAACAACATGTCGCACCTTATTACTCCAGGTGGTTGGCAGAGGGTGGTGAGCATCTCCCAGGTGTCTGGGCTCCATATGGTAATGACTTCTTGGAAGCTCACCGCCAGGAGAGAGCTATCGGCTGAAAAACTGCAGTTTGTGGGCTTCAGGTTATGGTAGCTGCCCACAAAATCACATGACCAGAAGTTCTGGTCCTCTAAAACACAAATGGAAATGTTGCAGTGAGACAGGTATGTCTGGATTCAGACTCGTGACCTTTGGTGTTTGGCTTCTCAGTCCAACACTAACACCTTTGCAAATGTCTGAGGGGTTTGACTCACGTTGTGTGTCTGTGTCGGCACCCTGACACCATGCTTTGAACTGGCTGTCTTCTGCTGTGGTCAACAGCATGGTGGTCTCCTCAGAAGAGCTGAAGCACATGGATATATAATCCGATACATGAGGGCGGCAGTGATGGTAGTGTTCAGTAACAAACTAATGGGATGGAAAAATACATTAATTACATTCCAGAAATAAAGTCTGTTTAGATATATGAACATTTTTATACTATCATTCAAAACCCTGCAGTCACATTTTAAATATAAATTAAAAGAAATATAGAAATTAAAGGCATCCATGTAACAAAAGATCTCTATTTTAAACACAAACTCTTCTTTTGAACTTTCTAATCATCAGAGAATCCTATCAGATAATTTTTTTCTTGACCAAACATGTTTTTATTTGAAATATTCTAGTATTGTTTAGTATTGTCTAGTATAGTTTATGAGTTTTTATATATATATATATATATATATATATATATATATATATATATATATATATATATATATATATATATATATAATTTTATATAAATATAATAACCACAAGCTTTAAGCGATAACGTTATGATTACGTTATCAAGACAAAATTGCACAAATACAATTACAAACCCGATTCCAAAAAAGTTGGGACACTGTACAAATTGTGAGTAAAAAAGGAATGGAATAATTTACAAATCTCATAAACTTATATTTTATTCACAATAGAACATAGATAACATTTCAAATGTTGAAAGTGAGACATTTTGAAATGTCATGCCAAATATTGGCTCATTTTGGATTTCATTAGAGCTACACATTCCCAAAAAATTTGGACAGGTAGCAATAAGGAAAAGTTTAAATGTACATATAAGGAACAGCTGTAGGACCAATTTGCAACTTATTAGGTCAATTGGCAACATGATTGGGTATAAAAAGAGCCTCTCAGAGTGGCTGTGTCTCTCAGAAGATAAGATGGGCAGAGGATCACCAATTCCCCCAATGCTGCGGCGAAAAATAGTGGAGCAATATCAGAAAGGAGTTTCTCAGAGAAAAGTTTTTTGAAGTTATCATCATCTACAGTGCATAATATCATCCAAAGATTCAGAGAATCTGGAACAATCTCTGTGCGTAAGGGTCAAGGCCGGAAAACCATATTGGATGCCCGTGATCTTCGGGCCCTTGGACAGCACTGCATCACATACAGGAATGCTACTGTAATGGAAATCACAACATGGGCTCAGGAATACTTCCAGAAAACATTGTCGGTGAACACAATCCACCTTGCCTGGGCCAAGGCTCATTTAAAATGGACTGTGACAAAGTGTAAAACTGTTCTGTGGTCAGACGAATCAAAATTTGAAGTTCTTTTTGGAAAACTGGGACACCATGTCAAGGACAAGGACAACCCAAGTTGTTATCAGCGCTCAGATCAGAAGCCTGCATCTCTGATGGTATGGGGCTGCATGAGTGCGTGTGGCATGGGCAGCTTACACATCTGGAAAGGCACCATCAATGCTGAAAAGTATATCCAAGTTCTAGAACAACACATGCTCCCATCCAGACGTCGTCTCTTTCAGGGAAGACCTTGTATTTTCCAACATGACAATGCCAGATCACATACTGCATCAATTACAACATCATGGCTGCGTAGAAGAAGGATCCGGGTATTGAAATGGCCAGCCTGCAGTCCAGATCTTTCACCCATAGAAAACATTTGGTACATCGTAGAGAGGAAGATGTGACAAAGAAGGCCTAAGACAGTTGAGCAGCTAGAAGCCTGTATTAGACAAGAATGGGTCAACATTCCTATTCCTAAACTTGAGCAACTTGTCTCTTCAATACCCAGACGTTTGCAGACTGTTATAAAAAGAAGAGGAGATGCCACACAGTGGTAAACATGGCCTTGTCCCAACTTTTTTGAGATGTGTTGATGCCATGAAATTTAAAATCAACTTATTTATCTCTTAAAATGATACATTTATTCATATCTGAATAAAATATTGACATTTGAAACTTCCACATCATTGCCTTCTGTTTTTATTCACAATCTGTACACTGTTCCAACTTTTTTGGAAACGGGTTTGTATTTTATCACTAATGAAGGTAGGAACAGTGCCAATATATTTGATTGTTCATTTAAAGTGATATATTATTTGATTGTGGACCACGAGAAATGGCAAAAGCCATGCATTTCTTGCATGAATAACATGCTTTATATTATTCAAATCGGCAATCTAGCATGAATAACTTTGCATTCTTTCATCGAAAGCCCACAGTTTGAGGAAAAACTCAAGATCAGAGGATTTGTGTCCCCTTTCCTCCACTGTAGCAAGCCAGGACCCTTTTATGTCAAAAGCAGCCTTCACCAAACTGATCCAGGCCCGCTTCATAAATATACTCCTGTTGCATATGTCCAGCTGTGAATGCAATAGACAGACCGTTACACAAAAATCTATGTATATCATGATGAACAATGTTTGACACGAAGATCCCACAGATCATGTGTTTTCATCTGACATATGTCGGGTGACAAGAGTATAGGACCCTTGTCAGCATAACACACAAGGGCAGAACTAATACATTAACATGTGATTCGATTTTTTTTCCCCAGTGCATACTTCCCCATGTAACTTTACTTTAGAGAAACGTTAAGCTTTATGAAAGTATTAACTGTGACAAACTCACATTGTAGAGATGCTTGTCACGCAGCAGAGAGTAAAACTGTAAATGACCCGGTTTCCCATTCAGCACTAAAGCTTTACTGCGAGGGTCAATCATTAGATCAGTCAAAATGGCATCTCCTGAAAGAATAAAAAGCATCGGAAGAAATAAACATTTACTGCAATAGTTAGGAAATCTGAAAGGTTCGTGCAAATGAGATTTTACACACCTTTGACTATACCCTGAATTACTCCACACACTTTGAAGCTGCTCTCGATAATTGTGATCTCTGAGGAGGAAGAGAAGGCAATGACAAACCAGAAAGCAGTCACAAATTGACTGTTGACTTGATTGCAAATTAAAACAGACACTATTTCAACTGAACAGAGATGACATAACTGAATTCAATGATGAACTGCCTTTAACTATCATTTTGCATTATTGAGACACTGTTTTCCAAATGAATGTTGTTCAGTGCTTTGGCGCAATGTATTTTGTTTAAAGCACTATATAAATAAAGGTGATTGATTGACAAATTATAGCATACTGAAATATGTGGGTAAAGACTAACTAAATTTGAAATGTACATGTCATAGGTATGACATATAAAATTACAATCTGCATGAAGTAAAGCCATTTAGGTTTTTTGCAATTCAACATTATCATTTTCTGCCCATAATATTCTCATGAACTTAATCATTGCCTTAATCCAGAGTGATTTTAGAAACAGTTTGCAACCCAATAACAACAAATCAGAACATTTGTTTGGAGCAGAACAGCTGGTCTAAACTTTTTTTTTTTCAAAATATTTATTTAATGGTCACAAGGCGGCATTTAATTAATAAAAAATACATGTAAAATGTAATTTATTCCGGTAATGTTTTTTTCAGCAGCAATTATTTACTCTTCATTGTCAAATGATCCTCCAGAAATAATTTCAATATGTTTTGGTACTGAAATATTTTTTTGAACAATGTTGAAAACAGCGGTGCTGATAAAAAATTTTGTGGAAACCATGATAAATTTTATATAAACAATTTTTTTTTGTAAAATTATAAATGTCTTTACTATAACTTTTAATCAATCTAATGCATCCTTAATGAATATCCTTGCAGGAGTTCTTTGAAAAACATAGTCACACGGACCCCAAACTTTTGAAGTGTAGTGTATCTGATGTTTAATGTACGGTTTTGTGGACTAGGATTTTGGACCAGTAAGATTTAACTTTTATACTGTAATACTTAAATGTACATTTACATTTAATCATTTAGCAGACGTTTTTATCCAAATTGATTTACAAATGAGAACAATAAAAGCAATCAGACCAACGAGAGAACAACAATAGTATACAAGTGCCATGACAAGTCTCAGTTAGTTTAGCACAGAACACATAGCTATGTGTACAAGCAAGAGGTTAGAGTGGAGCAAAGAGTGTCAGTAGAACTGTTCATGTACAGTGCTGAAAACTGAGAAAGTAAAGAAGTCAGGATGAATCCATAGAGGATAGGTGAGATGGAGAGAGTGAGTGTAGGTTCAATCGAAAGGTGACCTGTGGTGGAGTGTGTGCTGCTTCAGGAGAAAATGTGAGGTTAGAAGTGATGAGGAAGTGGTCTGAGGTGTGTGGTGGAGCAACTAAAGTGTTGGCCAAGGAGCAACAGCATGTGCAGATGAGGTCCAGTTGGTTGCCTGATTTGTGGGTTGCTGTAGTAGACGCTCGCTTGAGATCAAATGAGGCGAGGCGAGCAGAGTAATGAAGTCAGCAGTCAGGGGTTTATCTAGATGGATGTTGAAGTCACCAAGCAGTACCAGAGGTGTACCATCCTCAGGAAAGTTTGATATTACGGTAACACTTCCAACCCCCTTTCAAGAAGTTTCCCAGTTGACCTGGGGGATGATAGATGACTACAAACTGGATTTTAAAAGGGTGGGTTATAGTAATTGCATGTGATTCAAATGAACTGTTACCTGTAAGAGATGGTTGAAGATCAAATTTCCATTCTTTTGAAATAAGGAAACCAGTATGTAATTTATAAAAAGTACAATAAATACCATAATGTATAATTACTTGAAAAATTCAATAATATAGCACTGTATATAATTATAATATGAGTGAGGAATTATATTTTTACATGTTCGCATTAAGATAAGATATGGGGTGCATGAAAATGATTTATGTATAAAAAATCTTAATTAAGTCTTTTTTTAGACAAAATACAATTTCTTTCAAATAAATTTTCGAGTGAAATCCCAGGTCCACGACAAAGATAAAGACTTACTGTTGTCTGAATGAGAGGTGCAAAACTGCCCATCAGATACTGCTGATATATGTAATATGGACCCTCCGATACGGGGCAGGATCTATTTCTGTTCCCTGCCCCATACTGCCACTGGACAAGCACAGACTTAATGCCTCCACTCAGCAGATGAGTGCCTGTAGAGACATTAACAGTCGTGTTTTCTCAGATGGGGACTGTAACACACGTTTATTTAACACAGAGGAAGAAGTGAAAAGAGTGTGAAAAACACCAAAGCCACAGTACTACCCACCTTCTGGAGTAAAACACAAAGTGTTCACAGCATTGTGATGCCAGTGCTGGGTGGAATATGTGTACTCTTTTTTTGTGAACGAAGTTTCTCCTTTAGCAAAAACCAAATTAATTTAAAACCTTCAATTCTGATCACGTGACCTGCACATGAACTTTAAGAACTGGATAGAGAGCTGTGGCCTTACCAGAGGCGGATCTTTCCATCTTCATGACCGGTAGCAATGCAGTCGTCTGTTGGGTGACAGGCTATGCATGTGAATGCATTTTTGGGTCCTTTCCTGTCTGTGACTTTTAAAGAAAAACTACAAAGAGAGAGAGAAAAAAAGAGTGGATATTTAAAGAAATACTTCACACAGAAATATAATTTCCATTTACATGCTGACTGACTTCCATTTAGCACAAAATAAATATTTTTTTATAATTTACTGTACATTTAAATACAGTATTTTATTGTATAAAAAAATACTTTTTAACAGATATTACAACAGATTTTCTTTTATGTCCAATCACTAACCACTACACTGTACAAAATCAATTTTTAATTGTTCCATTTTTGCTTTTTGACAATTCAATTACAACAGCAACACAGCAGGAATTATATTTCATTATTAATCTTTAACCACATTTCTCACTTAATTATTGATGGTTGATTAACCATCAAAATCACACACCATCACAAAAATCCATTGTATACCTAGTAAAACGATACAAAAACGTAAACCAAGTGATAAAACCAATACCAAAACATTGTTTCTCTTGTGACCGTTAGTTAGCTTTATGATAATGAAAATGTGATTTTAGTGTTTGTTTGTTTTTCACATTACAGTAATGACATGTGGGGAATGTATGAAAATATCACACACACACACACACCGTCGCCCGGCATGGCGCAGCCGGGGCCCCACCCTGGAGGCAGGCCCGGGGTTGGGGCTCGTATGCGAGCGCCTGGTGGCCGGGCCTTCCCCCATGGGGTCCGGCCGGGCTTAGCCCGAAGGAGTGACGTGGGGCCGCCCTCCTGTGGGCTCACCACCTGCAGGAGGGAGCGTAAGGGGCCGGTGCATAGAGGATCGGGCAACAGTCGAAGGCGAGACCCCCGACGACCCGATCTCTGGACACGGAATCTGGCTTTAGGGACGTGGAATGTCACCGCGTTGGCGGGGAAGGAGCCTGAGCTTGTGCGGGAGGTCGAGAGGTACCGACTAGAGATAGTCGGGCTCACCTCAACGCACAGCTTGGGCTCTGGAACCACACTTCTTGAGAGAGGCTGGACTCTCTACCACTCTGGAGTTGCCCATGGTGAGAGGCGGAGGGCTGGAGTGGGTTTGCTAATAGCCCCCCAGCTCAGCCGCCATGTGTTGGAGTTTACCCCGGTGAACGAGAGGGTCGCTTCCCTGCGCCTTCGAGTCGGGGATAGATCTCTCACTGTCGTTTGTGCCTACGGGCCGAACGGCAGTGCGGACTACCCGGCCTTCTTGGAGTCTCTGGGAGGGGTGCTGGAAAGTGCTCCGACTGGAGACTCCGTCGTTCTACTGGGGGACTTCAACGCTCACGTGGGCAGTGACAGTGACACCTGGAGGGGCGTGATTGGGAGGAACGGCCCCCCTGACCTGAACCCGAGCGGTGTTCTGTTATTGGATTTCTGTGCTAACCACGGTTTGTCCATAACGAACACCATGTTCAAGCATAAGGGTGTCCACCAGTGCACGTGGCACCAGGACACCCTTGGCCGGAGGTCGATGATCGACTTTGTGGTCGTATCATCAGACCTTCGGCCATATGTCTTGGACACTTGGGTGAAGAGAGGGGCGGAGCTGTCAACTGATCACCACCTGGTGGTGAGTTGGATCCGATGGCGGGGGAGGAAGCTGGACAGACTCGGAAGACCCAAACGTACTGTGAGGGTCTGTTGGGAACGTTTGGCCGAGCCCCCTGTCAGAGAGATCTTCAACTCCCACCTCCGGCAGAGCTTCGACCGGATCCTGAGGGAGTCTGGAGATATTGAGTCCGAGTGGACCATGTTCTCCACCTCCATTGTCGCTGCGGCTGCTCGGAGCTGTGGCCGTAAGGTCTCCGGTGCCTGTCGAGGCGGCAATCCCCGAACCCGGTGGTGGACACCGGAAGTAAGGGATGCTGTCAAGCTGAAGAAGGAGTCCTATCGGGCCTGGATGGCTTGTGGGACTCCGGAGGCAGCTGACAGGTACCGGCAGGCCAAGCGGACTGCAGCCCGGGTAGTCGTGGAGGCAAAAACTCGGGCCTGGGAGGAGTTCGGTGAGGCCATGGAGAAGGACTATCGGTTGGCCTCGAAGAGATTCTGGCAAACTGATCTCTCACTGTCGTTTGTGCCTACGGGCCGAACGGCAGTGCGGACTACCCGGCCTTCTTGGAGTCTCTGGGAGGGGTGCTGGAAAGTGCTCCGACTGGAGACTCCGTCGTTCTACTGGGGGACTTCAACGCTCACGTGGGCAGTGACAGTGACACCTGGAGGGGCGTGATTGGGAGGAACGGCCCCCCTGACCTGAACCCGAGCGGTGTTCTGTTATTGGATTTCTGTGCTAACCACGGTTTGTCCATAACGAACACCATGTTCAAGCATAAGGGTGTCCACCAGTGCACGTGGCACCAGGACACCCTTGGCCGGAGGTCGATGATCGACTTTGTGGTCGTATCATCAGACCTTCGGCCATATGTCTTGGACACTCGGGTGAAGAGAGGGGCGGAGCTGTCAACTGATCACCACCTGGTGGTGAGTTGGATCCGATGGCGGGGGAGGAAGCTGGACAGACTCGGAAGACCCAAACGTACTGTGAGGGTCTGTTGGGAACGTTTGGCCGAGCCCCCTGTCAGAGAGATCTTCAACTCCCACCTCCGGCAGAGCTTCGACCGGATCCTGAGGGAGTCTGGAGATATTGAGTCCGAGTGGACCATGTTCTCCACCTCCATTGTCGCTGCGGCTGCTCGGAGCTGTGGCCGTAAGGTCTCCGGTGCCTGTCGAGGCGGCAATCCCCGAACCCGGTGGTGGACACCGGAAGTAAGGGATGCTGTCAAGCTGAAGAAGGAGTCCTATCGGGCCTGGATGGCTTGTGGGACTCCGGAGGCAGCTGACAGGTACCGGCAGGCCAAGCGGACTGCAGCCCGGGTAGTCGTGGAGGCAAAAACTCGGGCCTGGGAGGAGTTCGGTGAGGCCATGGAGAAGGACTATCGGTTGGCCTCGAAGAGATTCTGGCAAACTGTTCGACGCCTCAGGAGGGGGAAGCAGTGCCCTACCAACACTGTTTACAGTAGAGATGGGCACCTGTTGACCTCAACTGGGGATATCGTCGGGCGGTGGAAGGAATACTTTGAGGATCTTCTCAATCCCACCGACTTGTGTTCCGTTGAGGAAGCAGTGGCTGGGGACTCGGGGGGGCACTCGTCCATCACCCGGGCTGAAGTCATCGAGATAGTTAAAAAGCTCCTCGGTGGCAAGGCACCGGGGGTGGACGAGATCCGCCCCGAGTACCTCAAGTCTCTGGATGTTGTGGGGCTGTCTTGGCTGGCACGCCTCTGCAACATCGCATGGCGGTTGGGGACAGTACCTCTGGACTGGCAGACCGGGGTGGTGGTCCCTCTATTCAAGAAGGGGGACCGGAGAGTGTGTTCCAACTATAGGGGGATCACACTTCTCAGCCTCCCTGGGAAAGTCTATGCCAGGGTACTGGAGAGGAGAATTCGGCCGATAGTGGAACCTCGGATCCAGGAGGAACAGTGTGGTTTTCGTCCCGGTCGTGGAACACTGGACCAGCTCTATACCCTTTTCCAGGGTGCTGGAGGGTTCATGGGAGTTTGCCCAACCAGTCCACATGTGTTTTGTGGATTTGGAGAAGGCATTCGACCGTGTTCCTCGTGACATCCTGTGGAGGGTGCTCCGGGAGTATGGGGTCGGCGGCTCCCTACTTAGGGCTGTTCGGTCCCAGTACGACCGGAGCAAGAGCTTGGTTCGCATTGCCGGCAGTAAGTCAGACCTGTTCCCGGTGCATGTTGGACTCCGGCAGGGCTGCCCTTTGTCACCGGTTCTGTTCATAATTTTTATGGACAGAATTTCTAGGCGCAGCCAAGGGCCGGAGAGTGTCTGGTTTGGGGACCATATGATTTCGTCGCTGCTTTTTGCGGATGATGTTGTCGTGTTGGCATCCTCAGACCAGGACCTTCAGTGTGCATTGGGACGGTTTGCAGCCGAGTGTGAATCGGCTGGGATGAGAATCAGCACCTCCAAGTCCGAGGCCATGGTTCTCAGTCGGAAAAGGGTGGATTGCCCACTTCAGGTTGGTGGAGAGTTCCTGTCTCAAGTGGAGGAGTTCAGGTATCTTGGGGTCTTGTTCACGAGTGAGGGAAGGATGGAACGTGAGATTGACAGACGGATCGGGGCAGCTTCTGCAGTAATGCGGTCGCTGTACCGGTCTGTCGTGGTGAAGAAGGAGCTGAGCTGTAAGGCAAACCTCTCGATTTACCGGTCAATCTACGTTCCTACTCTCACCTATGGTCATGAGCTGTGGGTCATGACCGAAAGGACAAGATCCCGGATACAGGCGGCCGAAATGAGCTTTCTCCGTTGGGTGGCTGGGCGCTCCCTTAGAGATAGGGTGAGAAGCTCGGTCACTCGGGAGGAGCTCAGAGTAGAGCCGTTGCTCCTCCACATCGAGAGGAGCCAGCTGAGGTGGCTCGGGCATCTATTTCGGATGCCTCCTGGACGCCTTCCCAGGGAGGTGTTCCAGGCACGTCTCACCGGGAGGAGGCCCCGGGGAAGACCTAGGACACGCTGGAGGGACTATGTCTCCCGGCTGGCCTGGGAACGCCTCGGGGTCCCCCCGGAAGAGCTGGAGGAAGTGGCTAGGGAGAGGGAAGTCTGGGCGTCTCTGCTTAGACTGTTGCCCCCACGACCCGGCCCCGGATAAGCGGAAGATGATGGATGGATGGATGGACACACACACAAAAAAAATCTATCAAAAAAGAGTTTATTTTTACAGGACATTTCACAATACTTCCAAACTTCATAATCAATAGTCAAGCTGTCTTAGGGAGATAATAGTTCATAGAAATCTCTTGCTAGCTACTATTCTAAAAAGCACCTGAATTATGCTATTCATTAGTAGGTTAATAACCAAAACACTTGAAAAATGTTAATATTGGTCCTACCTTTTGAGTCATATGATTTTTAAATGACTAAGTAGCCTAAATGACAATTTTGAGGTGAACTATAAGGTGGTGTTGTCTCCATTACACTTGTTGTGTTTCCTGAGGCCAGTAAATAAGCAGTGCGGTTGAACACGTTCCTACATGTTCTGACCTTAAAAAGGCTATTCAGGATCCAGCGGTTATGACCTGTATGTCTTCTGCTTCCTGAAGAAATAAACATTAAGTTGGAGATGCCTAGCAAATGCTATGTATTCCCCCTGAAAACAATATACCAAAAAAAGCACAACGTTAAGAAATGACTTTTTCTCTTGAGTTAATTGCAAGGTTGCTGCTTCAATGTCTTGAGCTTGAAGAAACACAGGTCCACAACAACAAACGATATTCAAAAGTCATGATGTGTAATGGCTTTACCAAAACAACTAGTAAAGGTTCAATTGCACACGGCACTCAGTCTACAAAAATAACACCAGCATGTGCCACACTAATTAACCTACAGGGGTTTGAACCTTGTTTACTGCACCACATCAACACTTACATGGACAATGACTGTGCAGGAAGGCGGCAGATTTACCCATAACAACCTGAGCAGGTAGAAGCAGTGTTCACCCAGAACAACCTTCCACAGCCAGACATGAACTAACATTTAGTATTACATCATCAATAAAAACAGGCATACGAGTTTGGTGGGGAGATTTTTCCAAGCAGTCTATATTGTTGGTAACTGTAAATTTTATTTAAAAGATCTGGCCTCAATATAATTTCTGACTGAGTCTTCACAGAAATATCCAATATGGAGAGATAATGATTTTTTTTGTTTTACAATCAGAATAACTTTGAAGTCATTTAATAAAACACTAATTATTTAATGTTGTTAAATGTAATCTTTAAAAGATCTAAAAGTGAACATCCATAAACATTCAGTCAGACCAAAAAATACAATGTTGTGATTTCTACATTTGCTTATAGCACTTACAATGATGACGTTTTAGTGTTATCTTTTTAATTTAAACAAAATAGTATAAAATTTAAATATTGCCCATGACATGAAAATAATTAATCACCTTCTCTGTATCAGACAGAAACCTAATTTATTATATAGATAGTGTTGAACATGAGTGTTATTTTATGTATTGTAGCTCAAGATTAATATAAGGGGAGACCTATTAGGGTTTAGTCTTCTCTTATTCTGGGATTTACATGTAAAGTGAAGTTTCAGCTACATAAAGTATTTCAATGGAGTGTATAGTTTATTTGTACATTAAATAAATATTATTTTTCTGAGGGTCCAAATGAAATAGGTTCACAGTACTCATGCCTATTGGTATCTAAATATTTTAACACTAACTTGTTTGGTTTTAGAGTATTATACATTTGTATTATAACATGATCTGTTCCTGTTCAAAGAAGGATTTTTTTTTTTTTATAAAAATTGCATCAAAAAGGATCTACACTTTGTTAAAAAGCCACATGTTTATAAATGCCAGATTTGTTCAGTTTGGCTTGTTTTTCTGAATCCAAGGCAAAGGGGCATGGCCTGTGCTTTAACATTCTGTGCCTATGAGGGCTATCGATGTACAGTAGATATTAAAAACTGTAAAAAAGTTTTGTAGACACTTCAATATTTTCAAGACATCCATCAACAGTCAGATGCATAAAAAAAGGATGTTATACCCACACTAAAAAAAAAACTGAGCTGAGTTAGCTCTTACCGAAGGCCGTGCAGCTGGGGTTTGAGCTGATACGACTGGAAACAGCAGACACCTCCTGCTCTGCAGACTTGGGCAGATGTACGGAAACCAACTGAAAACACCCTGGACATGCAGACACACAAAGAGGCTCTGGAAAGTTTCCCTTACTTCTACCTTGTTAAACAATCTGATGAGATCCTGAATGTTACAGCTGAGGTTCAGAGATGTGAACGGCTCCTAATCACTGCATCACAATGATGTGGCAGGAATCTACTCCACCTGGCTCTGAGAAATATATAACATTTTTGGAATCTGTAGCCACTGAAAGATTAAGACAAAGGACTCCTTCATGTTTCTCGGACACATATATTTCAAACAAAGGGGATCCAATAATAAATGTCTGAAAAAATAAAACAAGAAAGGAATGAAAATATTTATTGCAACAGTGGCCTTGTATTTCCTCACAACAACTACTGTCTGTCCCTTGATAAGGATGCCGTCGATGAAGTCCCATAATTTAACAGTGCCATCTACTGAGCAAGAGTAAACCTGCATGCAGAATGAACAAATAAATCAGCTGTTTAAGTAACAGTAAACCAGTAGCAAGCAAGCTGGTTAAGAATTCATTTGAATGCTGACTGACAAAAGCAACTCAATCAAACCTTATCAACTATCTCACACTTTCTATACAGTTGAACTGAAGTGTGGCACAGACCTGCAGGTGATTGGCCGGATTCAAATGTTGTTATGGCCCTGCAGACTATGGAGCCACTCTTCTGTGCGTGTGCTATAGACGTTCCCTAAATCGCCAGAGGTGCACAACACAAACCTGCAACCATGAGACAACTTTACATTGATATGATACAGACCATCTTTATTCCTTCAAATACACTGCATGCAAATGATCAAAAACTCACAGCAGTTAGTTTTTTTTTAGCTTAACATAAAACAGAATTGTATTTCTTAATTAGTAAAACCACAAGTTTAATTGTGATCATTTTAAACCATTGGCAGCCCCAACATAGAAAATAAATAAACAAAATAGATAGATAAATAGATAAATACAATAATACATAAATCTACTTTGGCATAAAATACAAATATTTGTCAATTAAATGTATATTGTCATAAAAACACTCATGATTTCTGCAATTTGTTGAGACAACATCTGTCATTTACATTTAGTTTAACTTGATGCTCTAAAACAACTTAAACTGGAATTAAAAACATAAAAAAAGATTAAATTACAGATTTACAAAAAAAAAAACATGCATCTAGTTTACTATTGACTAGAACACTAGGCCAATGACTAACAACCCAAATTAATAATGGAGACACTGATTTTATATCATGATGCTATTTTTTCCTACACAATTGTGCGCGTGTGTGTGTCTGTGTGCATTAAAAAAATGAAAACAGCTTTCTTTTAATTTAGGAAAAATTCCTTACAATGGGATAGTCATATTGAGGGGTCATTGGAATTGTAAATCTTGAAAGAACTGTAATACCTTTACACAACAGATTACTTTGGTAAAGCAATATCTTTATCTTTGAAAACAAACAGAGTAAACAATCACTAAATTTAATCACACTTTAAATATGCAGTTTTGACCTGTCATTCAGGTGTTCAGATAAACATAAAGTTTAATTTGCTCCCAGACTGTTCGTGCATCACTTTGAGAACTTAATTCCCTCCAACAACCGGCTCAGTGTTTAAGATGCTAGATTCAGACAGAAGTCCGCTTGATTTGGCGGATACCTGGAGTCATTGGAGATGATCAAGGGTCTAAGGTTTACTTTGCTGCTGCCGCCGCAGCGAACCAGGCGTACAACCCTCTTCATCACCATGTTTTTTTCATAGACAGTAAAAGAAAGGTTTTTCTGCCTGTGAACATCCATAGACAGTAAAAGAAACATCACATGTGGCCGCTGTGCGTTTCTTCTTCGCGTGTAATGAGACGAATCTCCCGGATCACAGCGCCGCCATGCGGCCGTATGCGAGAACTCGGTTCAGTCATTATTATTACTATAGAAAAAGAATATGAAATAAAGCATATAGAAATGTTAGAGTAAAAACATTCAAAAAGATAACTTGCAATTTTACAGTGGTAAGGAAACAAATAAAAAGTTTTTTTTTTAATGAACTATTTATCAGGACAATGTACATACTTAAAATGACAATATTTTCAGTGTCAAATTTAGTTACAGTTGTGCTTGAACTGTAAATACAGTAAAAACTATTATTGTTTTTAAAATCAAACATGTTTATTCTAAAATATGGGAAAGGAATAGACGTGACAAATGAATTGTATTATTGTTTTAAAAAAAGAATACATGCAATTATACTGAATGTATGAATTAAAGTATTATTTTTTAAGAACATGTCTACTGTATATATAAGAATAAGTCTACTGTAAAATATTATTAGTATTATAAATATAAATCTAGTAGATATGTATTACTGTTATCCAAAAGAGTACAATTATACTATAATATGATAAACAAACAGAAATGTATGAAGAAAATGCATCATAGTTAACATTGTAATAACTTCACTTTAAAGCACTGTAAAAAATTCTAATAAACACAAGGTTTAAGTGATAATGTTATGGTTATGTTATCAATATGAAATGGCACAAATACAATTAATTTTAAACAATAAAATATATATATATATATATATATATATATATATATATATATATATATATATATATATATATATATATATATATATATATATATATATATATACTACATTTATTAAAAATTTTGTTCTTTTTTTTCGTTATGTACAAAGACTTTTGTCAAGTTTCATTTCATTTCATATTACCAATTTTTTTTAATGATATATAAAGTTTATTAATGGTGAATTGATAGATAATGTATGTTTAGTAGGCTATGACTATAGATGCAGTCAGTGGTTTTAATTCAAGTCTACTGAACAGCACCTTCCATTCTGAAGATGTGAGTCAGATTGAGGGAGTCAATATGAAATACCCTTGAACACACTTGTATCGCAGGTTATGGGGAGTTCCCCTTTCTGCAGCATCGTTTCCGTGTTCGCGAAGAGCTCAACGTTTCCTTGAAGAACTCAAACCCACCTGTTTACCAGTTCAGTCATGATCGCTGGATAAGATAGCTGTGGCATTCATGACCTAAAGGACTTCATTCATGAGAGGAAACGGCACCGTACAACCATCTCCGGACCTCTAGGAACATTTGAAGCGCTTCTCGCCGGCAAGACTCTTGAGGAACTGCGTCTGGTGAAACCATAGACTGTATATAATAAAGGTTAAACGCGTGGCTTACTCAGAAAACATCAGGTTTAGCAGGAGCTTTGTGCCAACTTCTCGGGAGTGTCATTCTCGTCAGAGCAGCAGGTAAATATTTGGACCTTCGTTTTGGTTTTAAGCAAACATTACAAGTCAAACAATTTACTTTTGTATTCGAGTGGTTTGTTTAAGTTTCATGGTGTGTTGTAATATTTATTACGTTTATACGAAAGGTACTGTATGGTGGCTAAAATATCGGTGAGACTGGGACGTTTTGTAACACGTTGTTGAGCCACATTTGTCTAATACGCATTCAAATAGTTTATAAACATTTTGAGCATGGATTTATTGTGGTAATCTTATTTCACAATAAAGTTCACAATAGTGCGAGCAACATAACTTCTAAATCATTTGACAGATGCTTTTTTATCAAAGGAGCGACATACACTGCATTCATGGTCAGTTGAGTTCACGCATTCCCTTGGAATTGAACCCATAACCTTGCTGTTGTTTTGCGCCATACTGTACATTAAAAATGTTTTTTTTTTTACATAGTAAACACAAGAAATATCAGCAAATACATTGGAAACAACAAACACAAAAACACAGGTTAATACTGTATAATAATCTATTTTCTTTTTGAATTATTAGAAGATACTATAGTTTTGTTTTGTTTTGTTTTTCCATTCAGAAATAGTTTTACAACCTCTACTGTCACCACAAGTATGATGGTCTTGTTTGATAGTGGTTTCAGACTGTAGCTTATTTCTAATTGGTTACACAAAAACACTCCCTGATCTCCCTAGGTCATTGTTGTCTTTGATTTGATATGGTTACTGTACACATAGTTTTCATGTATTTCATGTACAGGTGCATCTCAATACATTACAATCTTGTGAAAAAAAAGTTCATTTATTTCAGTAATTTAACTTAAATAGTGAAACTTGTGTATTAAAGAAATAGTTTGTCTAATTCTAGTTTAGAGTTTAATGTCTAGTTTAATACCAATCAGCTAATCAATTCAAGACATCTGAAAAGGTTTCCTGAGCCTTCAAAATGGTCTCTCAGTTTGGTTCACTAGGCTACACAATCATGGGGAAGACTGCTGATCTGAACACGGTCATTGACACCCTTCACAAGGAGGGTAAGCCACAAACATGCATTGCCGAAGAATCTGGCTGTTCACAGAGTGCTGTATCTAAGCATGTTTACAGAATGTTGAGTGGAAGGAAAAAGTTTGGAAGAAAAAGATGCACAAAGAACCGCAGCCTTATGAGGATTGTCAAACTAAATCAATTCAAGAATTTGAGTGAACTTGACAAGGAATGGACTGAGGCTGGGGTCAAGGCATCAAGAGCCACCACACACAGACGTGTCAAGGAATTTCCTGAATCACAGACAACGTCAGAGGCATCTTACCTGGCCTAAGGAGAAGAAGAACTGGACTGTTGCCCAGTGGTCCAAAGTCCTTTTTTCAGATGAGAGCAAGTTTTGTATTTCATTTGGAAACCAAGGTCCTACAGTCTGGAGGAAGGTTGGAGCTCATAGTATTAAGTTTCCACAGTCTGTGATGATTTGGGTTGCAATATCATCTTGCTGGTGTTGGTCCTTTGTGGTTTTTGAAAAGCAAAGTCACTGCATCCGTTTACCAAGAAATGTCAGAGCACTTCATGCTTCCTTCTCCTGACCAGCTTTTTGAAGATGCTGATTTCATTTTCCAGCAGGATTTGGCACCTGCCCACACTGCCAAAAGCAACAAAAGTTGGTTAAATGACCATGGTGTTGGTGTGCTTGACTGGCCAGCAAACTCACCAGACCTTAACCCCACAGAGAATCTATGGGATAAGAAACAAGAGACCAAAAAATGCAGATGAGCTGAAGGCCACTGTCAAAGAAACCGGTGCTTTCATACCAACTCAGCAGTGACACAAACTGATCACCTCCATGCCACGCTGATCTGAGGCAGTAATTAAAGCAAAAGGAGCCCCTACCAAATATTAAGTACATGTACAGTAAATTAACAAACTTACAAGAAGGCAACAATTCACTAAAAAAATTTTTTATTGGTCTTATGAAGTATTCTAATTTGTTGAGATAGTGAATTGGTGGGTTCTTGTTAAATGTGTGCCAAAATCACAACAATTAAAAGAACCAAAGAATTTATTTAATACACAAGTTTCACAATTTGAGTTGAATTACTGAAATAAATTACCTTTTCCATGACATTCTAATTTATTGAGATGCACCTTGCAGAACATTTTTATTCATAGATAGCCTAAAGCAATTTCAAAAGATATCCATTATATTTTTCTTCCCAGCACCACTATGAGTCAATGGAAACAAATCCAGCAACTGGATATTAAGTTCCTCGAACAGGTGGACTATTTTTATGATGACAACTTTCCAATGGAGCTGAGACAGGTGCTGGCCAACTGGATTGAAAGCCAGGACTGGTTAGTTGTTGTTTTTTACACACTGATCAGAAATTGTATTTTCAATGTTTATAAAATCACATTTTGAATTGCATGCTTCAGGAAAACACAAAACAACCACTTTAGAGTTGTGTTGCAAATGCATTATATGTATTTTAATAAAAAATGATGGATTTGTAACACAACTCTAAAGCTCAAGCGAATGCATCTTCCTGAAGCACTTTTGCCTTTATTGCCTCAGGGAGACAGCTTCAAACCATGAATCTATGGCTACGGTACTCTTCAACAACTTCCTCATTCAGCTTGAGAGGCAGTGTTCTCAAGAGCAGAACTTTCTTCACAGACACAACCTAAAGAGAATATTTCACCAGATACAGGTAACAGACACACACTGCCCTCCTTCTATTTCCATACATCTGATTCATCCCTGAGTATCAAATCCATGCTTTAAAAAACCCAACAAATATTACTGAAGTACATTTTACAAGAAAATAAAATTTCAGTGTCACTGAAATTTGCTAGCAATTTCTTAGTAGAAATAATCTCTAAAACATTTATTTTTTTACAAAACATTGTTTTTGCACACTGTCTAGTCAAAAGCATAGTTTTGTTCAATGATGCCTTGCCTATTTTTACAAATCCTTTCTAAAACGGGAACTGAGATGAAAGGAAAGTGAACTCGTGAGTGACCCTGTGACTATTCAAATGCATGCTCTTATTTTCTATTGTCACTTATCAGGAAATTAACTAATGGTCAGTATTGGGATTTACAGTAATAGTCATCAATAAGGTATTTACGTAGAACCTCTGTTGTGATTCATAACTCTATGACAATAATAAATGATTTGAAGTGTGTATTCAGTTGTCAACGGAAGCTTGTGTACTCATGTGTGGTTTTTGCTAACTTTTCAGTGACTTCTGTGGAAACAGTCCTAACCAGTATGTAGCACCTCAGGTCATTTATCTCACATCGAGTTTACCACATTTAGTAAGGAAGAATATTTATAAGCGATGGCTGACATGTACTCCACTGCAACATACCATTTTGATGTGCTAGCTTTAGTGACAATAATGTGCATTCCTACAGTTTCGAAAATGTTTTTACAGTATAGTCAGTAAACAGCAAGAAAAAAAGAGTTCAGGATGTCTCAGAATCTAAATTCACTCACAAAAGCTGACTGGCAAAACTCTCAGTGTCAGACTGCTGTACACATATCTTTTGCTTATGCAGTATTTTCATGAGTGGGTGGGTGGCGTGGGGATTTCTCACTAGATAAATAAGAAAAAAACTTCCACAGAAGAATCAAATGTCGGGGGTTTCGCTTGGTTAAAAAATTACATCTGTCTGTAACTGGTGTTGCATGCCTCCCCGAAAACAAAATGACAGAGCACGGTGTGGTTAGACCATTTTTCATTTTTCCACGTAGACTGTATTTAGGACATCTACAAAAAATTCATTTGTTTTGTGTGTGTGGAAATATCATTGTCAATATTGCATTTATAAAAACACCTACTATTTGAAACGCCCACAATGTTTTTGTCTAACACAAAAGTTCAAATGAACTTAACAGACGATTGGTATTTTCCGTAACTTCTAACAAATATCATAAACCCCCGAACAAATATCAAAACCTCAATCTGCGAAGTGTGCACTTCAAGAAACAATTCACTCAAAACTGAAAGTGCACTCTCCTAATGCCATACATATATATGATTTTAGTTTCATATCATATATTTGTATAATCATTCAGTGCTTTCAAAACAATCATGGGGCATTCCAACGTGTTGGATCAGGTTGGACATTAATTATTACATAAAACATAATTTTTTTGCATCTCGCGACTATATGTAAAAAAAACATTTAAAACCTGCTACGTATTACAGTTTGGATAAAATCTGTCATGGAAACAAACCACATCTCAAAAACAAGATGCGTGAGATTTTAACCATCAGCTGTTTCGTTTACATCAATGGTTATTTGTTTGAACTTTCACTTTCCAAGGTTACTTGACTTGTAATGCCACATTCCTCCTGAAGCATGATTTCTGTAAATGAACTTTGATTTCTCAGTCTCACGTGATCAGTCAGTAAATGCTGTTGCGTCGCACTTTCAGGTAAAATACAAGCCGAATCCTCTGCACATGGCCGCCGTCATCTGTAACTGCCTGAGGGAAGAAAGACGCATCTTATCCACAGCCAGCATGCAGGAACAGGTACTGCCAAGACACGTGACAACCAGCATGCAAAAACCACATATACCCCATACAACTATGTTGTTAACCAAGCTTCAGTGTTTTGCACTTACATGATAGTACAGTTATACCAAGCGTGGGATCCAAAAGGTGCTTCATTCTGACCTAGTTAACATGGCCAATATTATAAATGTGCTTCTTCGATTTGAGACTTAGTACAATGCATATTTGATGTATACATTTACTTTACATTGAAATCTTCTGTTTGCCATGTTTCCATTTCATTAATGGCAGGGACCACTGGAGAAGTCGATGCAAAACTCAGCCGCCTTGGAGAAGCTTAAAGTTCTTGACAACAAAGTGGCAGTCATAAGAAGCAGTGTTCAGGTAAGTTACATCACAGTCATGGGGGTTTAGTGTATGTGACATATGCTGTTATTTCAACATGCTCTTATCAGATGCTGGACCAGGCTGTGAAGTATCTTGAGGACATGCAGGACGATTTTGACTTTCGCTACAAAACCCTCCAACTTCGAGGTGAGCCAGTGTATGACCATGACCGTTGACATCTTCAAAAAAAAAAAAAAGACAAACTCCAATTGGTTTATGACATAATAAAGCAAATAATACAAAATGGGCATATAAGAGAGGATTATGATATGAACGCATCTTTCCCTGCTATCCTGCAGATCCAGTTGAGAGAAACTCTTTAACCATGAAGCAAGAAGTCACTACACTTCAAGAAATACTGAACCGCCTGGATTTCAAAAGAAAGGTAAGTGCATCTCTACAATGATAGCACTTTTCACTTTTTTTATTTGAAATTGTTTTCCTGTACAGCTATTTCCTTTTCTTCTGGTTTAAACAAAGGTTTTGTTTACTTAGAATGTATTATACTATTTGAACCACCCTGGGAACTTCCTGCCCTTAGACGGGTGGCTCTGTGTGGTTTTCACACATCTTTAGTATATTTCGCTCAGGTGTGTGATGCAACTATATAAGTTGTTGTTTCCTGGTCACTCTTAATCACTATGTATTCATTTTGTTTTACCTTTGCAGGAGATTTTGTCAAAGATCGCAGATGTTATAAAGGAAATTGATACCCTGATCTCCTCTCAGCTCAACCCTGAGCTTAAGGAATGGAAACGGAGGCAACAGATCGCCTGCATTGGAGGACCGGTTCTGATAGGACTGGACCAGCTCCAGAACTGGTACAACACTTTACAATATAAAGAAATAGAATAATGAAAAAATATACAATTTAAGTTATACTGTTTAATATAGATTATTGTTTTAATTGTTAGATGTTAAAATGCACACAGTAAAGACAAGCTGGAGGATAAAACGTGGGATGTACACTACTGTTTAAAAGTTTGGGGTTTGATTTTTTTTTTTAAGAAATCAATAATTATATTCAGCAATGATGCATTAAATTGTTCAAGAGTGACCATTTTAATCTTTCTATTCATTGAAGAATGTCACAAAATAACAAGAAATGCTTCTTGAGCATTTAAATTAGCATATTAAAATGATTTCTGAAGGATCACTGAAAACTGTAGTAATGTCTGCTGAAAGTACAGCGTTGGCATTAAAGGAGTAAATCACATTTTAAAACACTTACTTTCAATTGTTATAATATTTCCCAAAATCACTATTTTATTGCATTTTTGATCAAACAAATGCAGCCTTTGTGTGCATAAGAGACTTCCTTCAGAAACATTTCAGACCCCAGACTTTTGGTGTATAGGTCTTGTGTTGTTATGGTGTTTTTTGGGGCTACCATGAGATCTGAATCAATCCTAATTTTCATGTAAATCACTTTTACAGGTTTACTCTGACAGCCCAGAGTCTTTTCCAGATTAAAAGACAGCTAGACAAACTGGGTGAGCTGATCCTGAAAGTTACTTATGAGAGTGATCCAATCCCTCTCCAGAGACCTCAAATGGAGGAGCAAGTCAAATACCTGATCTACCACCTCATTAAAAGGTAACATGTAGATTTCATGTGCTTGATGAACAGTTAAGGCACAGCAGTTCAGTCTGTGTGACATATACTGTAGTGCTGTAAATGAATGAAACTTGATGAATGCAACACAGTAGAAAGGCTGCGCTGGGTGACCAGGAAACCTGAATAATCTGTTTTGGTCATGTTTGCAGCTCCTTTGTGGTGGAGAAGCAGCCCTGCATGCCTACACACCCTCAGAAACCTCTAATCATCAAAACACAGGTGCAGTTTACCACCAAGGTCAGGTATGAACCACAGCTTCAACCAGCTCTTCATGTATACAAGTCTACTTTCACAAGGGGTTGACTGCCTTTAGTCCAACACAGTTATTGCCCATTTTAATTTCACTTTTCCTTTTCAGATTACTGGTTAAATTACCGGAGGTGGATTATCAACTCAAAGTCAAGACAACATTTGATAAGTATGTTCCCAGGATTATCTGTATGTCTACATATTATCTTTGTAACCTGGGCCAAACTTGTTATGCATTACATTTGCAATAGCTACTATAATGTGCAATACATCAACCATTATTAAACTTTTAACTTATTAAATAGAACTGTCCTTGTGATACGAGGAAGCGTGTACAATTTTAAAGCAGACTTAATAAATTACTGTTAAAACTTTTTATTTATAACTTGTTTGTATACAAATCTAAGAGTGGGGATCATACAAATGAGAGAGAAAAAAAATCTTAAGAAAGCCATGGCTCAGTGGGGGATGATATTTAATTTACAGAAGAGTGTCAATCTGAAGTTAATATATATATATATATATATATATATATATATATATATATATATATATATATATATATATATATATATATATATATATATATATATATTTTAAAGCAATCTCTAGATAACATACAGATTATTATTGTTATTAGTCAGCGTTAAACCAACTTATTCCAGAGTACACCACATAATATCCATCATAATATTTACTGAAGTTGTGTTCCTACCACACATGACGTCACTTCCTGGAAGATGTCAACCAACTTGCTTTCTCTAAGTAAAATCTCAGATGCATTTCATTAAAAGGAAATTTATGAAATATTTAGTTGTTGTCGTTAAATTTTTTTTCGTTTTTGACTGAAGAATCTATGTTGAGATTAATTAAGTGGTTTCACAGGAAAAATCTGTAAAAACCAATCAATATTCCCACAGTAATATTCTTTTGTTTTGTTTACCTTATTTTGATAAAAACTAAACAAACTTAAATATTTCTTTACGTTAACAACACAACACTTTACGTTAATAATAATAATAATAATAATAATAATAATAATAATCTCTAATATGAATTCCATCTTTATGACTGTGAATATGTATAGTGGCATTTATGATAAGGACATGAAGACTATACACATGGAATGACCCAACTATGATTATGGCTATAATAATTATTATTATTCTCACATTTTCATGCAACTTTTTCTATCTTTGTTCAAAATCCATGCAAGCAATGTTTGTTTCACTGGTGCATTTACCCCAACATGACCATGTTTTTCTACTCTTCTCTATTTTTGTGTGTGCAGAGACCTTCCACCAGGCAAAGTGTGAGTGCAGTCAGCCTCAAACAGAAGAACCAACTTCCTGTTGTTTATTTAGGCCAAATCTCAAAATGAGTTTTTCAGCTAAGTGTGTGGGGGGAGGGGGACAGCAGTGGTTTACAAGCTAAATTCTGTATATATTCTACATAGTGGGTTACTGTCATTTACAGTACAGTGGAAGCTGTGACTAACCAGAAAATATCCAATCTAACATGACTGATATGTCCTTGTAGGAACAGACAGTTCTTCATCCTCACCAACAACACCAAAGTGATGGATGTTGAGGAGTCGACTGGATGTCTTTCTGTAGAGTTCAGGCATCTGGTACTTCACTCTGAATTCTAGCTCATGAATTAAGACCAGTAATGTTAATAAGGCTTTGGTGTTTAATCTATTTAAATGAGTTCACCCACTGTAGGAAAATTCATCAGTCATTATTTACTCACCCTCATCTTGCTCCAAACCCACATTCTGTATTTTTTTTTTAATTGAACATAAAAGGAGAAATTTTAATGCTAATTTTTCCATACGAAGATTTTGTGACCATAGCTCCAAAAAAGTTAATAACTTAACCTGTTCCTCTCATAAAATTATTCGGCGTCAGAAGACTTATCAAATATTTTGTGTGTGTCCTTTTTTTTTTAGTTTGACAACTGTGATAACTATGAAATGTTGTTAGAATGAGTTGTGTGAACATGAGGTTGAGTAAAAAAAAAAAAAAAAAAAAAAAACATTTTCACTCTTGGGTGAACTATCCCTTTTTAAGAGAGCGAAGATATTTTATGAAGACTTCGTGTTTTGCAGCAGCTGAAAGAGAGAAAGTGTCCTACTGGAGGAAAAGGAAATGAGGTAAGACTGCATTATTTCTAATATCTGCTTTCTTTATAGGTCTATTTCTTCCACTGGCACACAAGGCCTACACCATGGCTGGAGCCTGGTAACATGCTAGCATATTTGCCATGTTGTTTTTCATCATCTTGCCAACAGAGGGCAGCCTCACACAGTATACGCTTGATCATGGCCTTGAAGCTAACATTGAGTCTCTCTTTTGCAGGGTCCCCTGTCAGTAACAGAGGAGCTACACTCTCTCAATTTTGAGGCCATGCTGATGTTACAGGGCCTGGATATTGATCTTGAGGTATGTTTTAGTGTCTAATAATATATATGTAATACACATAAATACTATATACTATTTCCATACATAATCAAAAGCATATTTAAAGCTTACATGTAAGTATTATATATTTTTGTAATATGCTTATTTTGTATTGATTTATATTTACTATTAATGCTGAAAAAAAAAATCCTTCAGAAGGTTCTAAAGAACACAATTTATTTGCAATTTTATAAGACATAGTTTTATAAGATGTAATAAATCTTATACATTTATAACACATTATAAATCACTCAGGATTCCTCATGAATAAAAGTTTTAAATTTCTTTAAAAATTTAAAAATAAAATTACTGACCCAAGTATATAAATAAATGATATATTACATATAATATTCTTTTCTAAGAAAGTAATAATAATTAAGCTAAAATTCTATTTAAGGACAGCTCTGTCATAATTTGTAAAGGGTCTAATGTAATGTTTTATTATTATTATTATTATAATGATTTGATTTTAAATGTTTTTATTTTTTAACATCACCTATGACACCACTCGCTGAGTTTTGTATTTTTGTTCCTGTTCAGACTTGCTCCCTGCCACTGGTGGTCATCTCTAATGTCAGTCAGCTCCCAGGGGGCTGGGCATCTGTCATGTGGTACAACCTGCTAACTGATGACCCCAAGGTGAGCTTCTGATGCAGATACAAAGAATAGCCATATAGTATTTTGTTTATAAAATAACTAGATGTCGTAACGCTGGACATTAAGTAATTTTTGAACTTCTCTGACTTGTGTAGAACCTTGGATTCTTCAGTAACCCCTTGCGGGCAAGCTGGAGTCAACTCTCAGAGGTCCTCAGCTGGCAGTTCTCAAGTTTTGCAGGACGAGGACTCAACAAAGAGCAGCTTAACATGCTGGGAGATAAACTTCTGGGTATGTTTTATATAAACCTGTTGGCTTATGTAACATAAAAGTAATTTGATCTCATTATCTGCTTAATTACACTATGTAGACTGTATTTCCCTAATGTTGTCCCATAAACATGCCAATAGCGCAGTTATTGTTTTTGTTTTGGCTTCCATCTAAACAGTGTTTTAATTGTTTCTGAAGGTCAACACGCTTCTTATAATGACTGCCAAGTTTCTTGGTCCAAGTTCTGGAAGGTAATTTTGAATCAATATTATATACTCTTGCTATTGTCAAATTGTAACAATATAAATCCAATTAGTTTTTTTTTTTCTGCTGCTCTAAGGAAAACATTCCTGGCAAATCATTTAGTTTTTGGCTCTGGCTGGACTCGATCTTGGACCTTATCAAGAAACATTTACTTCCTGTTTGGATTGACGGGTCAGTGGACTTGTTATGGCATTCAGATGCATGATAAATATATATAGCACATTTTAGCTGTGTTATTCTGATAAGAATGTAATAAATAACAAATACAACTACTGGATAGAAAAGTCTTTTTTTGTGATGTTTTATCACATTTTTTTTTTTGTTTCTCAGTTACATAATGGGATTTGTGAGTAAAGAGATGGAACGTGCCTTACTGAAGGAGAAGGAGCCAGGGACATTCCTGCTACGCTTTAGTGAAAGTCACCTTGGAGGAATCACCTTCACCTGGGTTGAGCAGGATGAAAATGGTTTGTCTACAATATGTCATTATACTTTAAAGGAAAAGTTCACCCAAGAATGATATTTTGCAAAGAATATACTCACCCTCAGGCCATTCAAGATGTAGATGTGTTTGTTTTTTTCTTCAGATTTGAAGAAATTTTGCATCACTTGCTCACTATTGAATCTTATGTAGTGAATGGGTGCCGCTAGAATAAGAGTCCAAACTGCTGATAAAAACCTCACAATAATACACAACTAATCCAAATGACTCCAAACATTTAACGTCTTGTTTTTATCGACTGTTTGAACTCTCATTCTGACGGCACCCATTCACTGCAGAAATAAATGCTGGATTTCTTCAAATCTGTTCTGATGAATAAACAAACTCATCTAGGTCTTGAATGACCTGAATTTTCATTTCTGGGTGAATGATTCCTTTAAAAAGAACATTCCCAAAACAATATTTAATATAGGAGACATTATGTTACAAGTTTGGAGCTATTAAACAAAGATAACAACATAAGAATCCTTACCAGTTCTTCCATGCAGTGAACAGAGTTCTGTTTGCAAGTCCGTACAGGTTAAGCAATGACTGTAATTACCACACTGAGAAAAAGTCTTGTTTTTGCTGAGGGAAACTCCAGACTGGAGATATTCCAAAATTTAGCAGATGCCCTTTATCCTTTTATAGATAAAACTTGTATTTCCTTATTTTCAGTGTGCAGATGACCATGTAATTGTTCATATTAAATTATGCCTGATGAAAAAAGCTGTTCTTACAGTTTTCCTGGCTGTTTTGGTGCTCAGTGCATTGTTTTTTTGTTTTTTTTGCTTTGTCTTTATTGTATTAAATATGTTGTTAAATAATCTTAAGCACATGTATTCTGTCTACAGGAGACCCAAAGTTCATCTCTGTAGAGCCGTACACCAAAAACCGTCTCAACGCCTTGCCCATTGCTGATATTATACGGGACTACAAGGTCATTGCAGATGGGGTTGTCCCAGAGAATCCTCTAAAGTTCCTCTATCCTGACATCCCCAAGGATGAGGCTTTTGGGAAACATTACAACAGCCAGCAAAACAAAGGTTAGACATCCGCAAACGTATCAGATTTTTTATAATTTAGCTGTGTCCCATGTTTTATTTATTTTGATTAATCGGCTAGTATGGAATAAGCTAGTCTTATTATAAAAATGTCACAGTTAAGAACTTTACATGGCCTTCAGATATTCCAAAAGATGGCATAGATTAAATCATTAGGAGCATGGTGAACTGTTAAGGAGTAGGAAATAAACAATATTAATAAAAGAAAATAAGTAAATATGTAAGCAGACAAAATAAATAAACTGCATGAGTGAGCATGGCCCGGGACTCTACTAAAACAGTTCACACTTAAACCAACCCAGTGTTCAAACCAAAGCTACGTCCTTGACAGGAAGGGATGTACGTCATCGTCACTTCCCATTATCTCAATGTTTACACAGAGTATATCGTATTGTTGACTCTATTCGACATGCTCATTTTGTCAAACTCACTGTAAGAAAAACGAAATTATCTGTATTACCAATACAGTTTTCTTAAGGATAAGCACCTCTTTTCAGTAGTTTTTTTCAGTAGTCTTTTGCATTTGTCGAGGATTTGTATTTTTTTGAGTTTCAGGACTCTTTATTTGGGAAAAGAGCAGGCTTATAACAATCATACTTTATGTGGAAATGCTAAATGCATTTTTCTTTCATCTTTCACAGTTTGTCCTTACATTCAGACACAGTTAGTTCCAATTTCCCATCGGAAGTGAGTATCTTAATTTCTTTCACAACAAGATTTAATTTTATAATTTGTTTCTTCTCTGTGTTGCATGATTGTATGAACTGATTAAGATTTTTCTTCTTTCTTTCTTCAACGTCCTGAATTCTCAGTGGTCCAGTCCAAAATGCATGTTCCTCTCCTGAGCCCCCCATGTCTCCTGGAATGTTTGAAATTATTACCCAGCACCTCAGTCCCTTTGAGTTTGAAAGCGCTGTGAGTAACATTTTAACATATTAAAAAATGTTGCGGTGTTGCTGTCATGTGATGATCATCCATCACAAGTTAAGAATAATCCAAAGTGCATATTGTATTTCCTGTTGTACTGAATTAACATGGTCCGTATCACACTTAGTGACTAAGCAGATTTACAACCACATGCATTATTCATTCTCATAACCCTTAAATGTTCATCATGGTCTCAAACTTAGCACAGCTGTGTATATTACTGACTTTGTTGCTCCGAGTCATATTTTGTGGGTAGTCACTACTAAGCAGAGCTGATAAAGCATTATTCAGTCACCAGAAAATGATATGACACATTTTTCCTTTGTTCACATTGCAGATGAGTTCACCCTAAGAAAGGGCAACAGCCACATTTCACTTGGTTCCAAGATTATGGATGGATTCAAAGATTTTCATCTCTTTATTTTGGCTTTTTTTTTTTTTTTGCTGTTCTTCACTTTTATGGCACTATGCCACTATAATGCATCACGTCTCTATTTTCATTTGCTGACAGAGTGTATATTCAAAAATACTGTCAATATGAAAATGCATCAGATGTATTATTAATGTCACAATTCTACATTCCAACAATTTATGTCTTAAATACAATATATGACTGGTCTCATATACCTGTACAATTCAGATTTGCCCAAACCTTAATCTGCTTTAATGTTATTCTCAATTAAATGTTTCTGTATATATTATGACAAGCATTTTTTTTTAAATAAAGAACTTTATGATCAATCTATGCTATTATTATTAGTAGTAGAAGTAATAGTAGTAACAATGTGTACTCTTAAAATAGAATGCAACATCCTGACACAATGACAAAGAATTGTGGTTGTTCACATTCTGAGGTTGGAAATGTTGTTGAGTGGGCTGCAGACTGCATGCTGCAAGTAACATGGGAAAGGCTTTCACCCACATTCTTCCTGTCAGCATATATGAGGTGCTTACGCCGTACAATCCAGTAATTTAGAGCTAGGAGTAGGAATCTAACCACATTTTTCATTATCATTAAGTAGATATGATACTTCATAAACAAAAAAGTTTTATTTAAGTTTGTGACTAAATGCACTATGAATGTCCATTAAACATCAATGTTTAGAAATTGTTAAAACACTTTTACACTTAATGTTTTTTTTTTTAAGTCTTTTGCATTTCTGCAACTAAATATGCTAACAAGTTGATATCTACTTGATTCACTTTGGTTTGACATACTGGTGTGTGTGTGTGGGGGGGGGGGGGGGGTGGATACTGATGTCTATAAAATGTCATCAAACAACACAGTTGGACTATGAATCATAAGTTGATCATAACTTGATAAGTTGAAATAAGTTTCGTTTCTGTAGCAATCTAAACGATACTATGCAATACATTTTCATGTGCCTGGCATATGTTTTAATATACTGGATAAAATAATAATGTCAATGTTTAAATGGTAGGAATCATTAAAATTTTATGTCAAGATGATAAATTGATAGTTTGTGCAAAATGTATTGCTATTAAGACATTTTCAACCAAACAGTTGATGGTTGCTATTGACTCGCACATCATGGGGACAACACAATACAAGGAGTCAATGGCTACCATCAGCCGGTTACCCAAAGTCTCTTAAAATGCTGTGCTCAACAACACAAGAAGGAAATTAATACAGGTTTAGAATGGCATGAGGGGGAGTAAACGATGATGACATTTTTATTTTAGGTAATAGATCACTTCAAGTGAACATATGGGTTTATTTTCAACAATTTCATTAGGCTACTGTAATTTCATTATTGTATTTTCCCATGTCCTGGAATGCTACACAACGTTC
Source organism: Carassius auratus (assembly GCF_003368295.1). Taxonomy (NCBI): domain Eukaryota; kingdom Metazoa; phylum Chordata; class Actinopteri; order Cypriniformes; family Cyprinidae; genus Carassius; species Carassius auratus. Next base: position 11,307,965 of record NC_039251.1, on the reverse strand, counting down.
TTCAAAAAAGAAAATATATATATGTGGCGAGTGGGGCGGGGCCGAGAGGCGTGGGAACGAGGAGTGAGGCCAGGTGTAGTGATTGGAGATGAGCTACACCTGCGCCCCACCGCCAGTATCGAGTCCCACGTAGGAGATGGAAGGATATAAAACTGGAGTGACGACCGTGAAGGACGAGAGAGGACCAGGCCTGGGACATTATTTTATGTTTGCTTTTTATTTGTGCGCGTCAGTCGCCGTGAGGGGCTGACGCGCTGTTTTGTGTTTAATTTTGAATATTAAAACGTTTTTGATTGTGCGCCGGTTCCCGCCTCCTTCTTCCCGATGAATAGGAAGTCTATATCGTTACAATATATTTATTAACAAATGTTTCATGTGTGTTGTTTTAACTGGTAATTAATATATAGGTTTTTCCTATTAGTGTTGTGGAAAGTTACTGTTAAGTCAAGTCTGCTTTATTGTCAATTCTTCTACATGTACAGCACATACATACAAAGAATTTAAATTGTGGTACTCTCAGACGGTGCATACAGATAACACCAACAGTAGAGCCTAAAAATCTAGATCAAATATAAAAAATAAAATACAACTTTACAAAACAACTATACAATAAGGACATGTAAAAAAATAAATAAAAATAAAGTTAAATGGCAGATAGAGTGCAAACCAGTGAAGTGAACAAACAGTGCAGATAAAAAGATTGTAATGCAAAAAAAAGCTTATTCAGTCTGAGCTTATTTAAATGTAGCTTATTTAAAAAGTTTGTTTAAATGTAGCCCATTGCATTACAATATTGCATTACTGCCTAAAAAAGTAACTAATTACATGACTTAGTTACTTTTTATGGAAAGTAATGTTCTAAATGTTGTAAATCTGGGCAGGGCTTGCTTGTTTGTTTTTTATATAAAAAGTTATATTTTTAGCAAATATAAAAGCCCTTTCACAGCAAAAAGTGAAAGGAATAAGCCTGAATGAAAAGTAAATTCACGTCTGTACAGTAAAACGCAAGTTCAACATGGTTTAGCAATAGGCTACTACTACTACTACTAATAATAATAAAAAACTATGAAGCACAAATGTTAGTTTATCTAATGTCATTTTACTTATGAGTATGGGTGAACTGGATCATCAAAGGTCAGAATCAAAAACACTGATTAATAGAATGGGATTAAAGCTGCAGTAGGGAACTTTTGACGCTCTAGCGGTTAATAAACAGAACTGCTTGCGTCTTGCGGAAGAACATTGTAGCCGGAGCTACTTCTCTCTGTTTATGTCTATGAAGAATCACAAAGGTACTGGGTTACTCCGCCGCGGTACCCCCGAAGCAATAGTCCGAATATAAACATTTATTATAGGTGTACCCTAGTGATTCAGGACAAGCTAAAAACACGGTTTGGAAAATGGATTCATGGTTTACTCGCTTATTATGTTCATTTTTCTAAATTTTGAACACAAACAAAGTTACGGACCGCAGCTCTGATTGGTTATTTTTTACCGGGAGCGCATGCCTTTCTGCAAATGGCAATAGGACCACTGGGAGGAGCCAGAGGAGCTTGATTTTTTCACAGATTATCTGTCTCATATTCTACTGTCAGGACATAATGACAGGTTTAATAAATATGTAAAAAAATATATATATTATATATAATATATATATATATATATATATATATTTTTTTTTACAAAAGTTCCCTACAGCACCTTTAAATACACAAAGGATATTTGTGTTATTTAACATATTTAATTATGGTTTGCGTCACATTCCGAGTTTGCATTTCAGTGTTGTAATTTTAATGAATACTGAATCTGTTTTGTGCGTGTGTGTGTGTGTGTGTGAGAGAGAGAGAGAGAGAGAGAGAGAGAGAGAGAGAGAGAGAGATTAATAAATGCATGTTCACATTTAGTCTAGAACTACAGTAACATGTTTACACAGTGCACACCGCTGTACCTCCGATTTCTCTCAACATGGGTACAGGAGACTTGTCATTCAATAAATGAAAAAAAAAAAGAATATTGCATTATTTATTTGAAAAAGTCACTCGTTACATTAAAAAGTAATGCGTTACTTAGTTACTTGAAAAAGTTATCTAATTCCGTAACTAGCGTTACTTGCAATGCATTACCCCCAACAGTTTCTTATAGCCTAAATTTGTCTTTTAACATGTCGCCTTAACTAACAAAAATCAGGACCTTTTTTTCGGGATTTTTGCAATCTTGCCCAGTTCCTTAATGACATCATCCTCCAGGAAGTGACATCATCTTGGCGAGTAAACAACGGCGTAAACATAAGCAAATATTTGCAAATGATTTTGTGACGTTAGATGGATTTTTTCACTATTAACCTGCAGCTGGTTTCCCCCTTTATTGAACCACTTCCTTAAATTACAACCAGAGCATTCATTCATTCAACGTTTCTCAACAAATTCACAAGAAGAATGACTCATATCTCACGATAAAATATTTTTTTATGTACGTTAAACGGGTGTCGTATCTATTTTTACCCGTTTGTGCCTCTACGTTTAAAACAAAGCACATGGACAACCAAGGGGTATCCTTAAAACATCCAGTGGCGTGTAGTAAAATAATAGGGAATTGACGTAAATCCAAGTTTCGTTTCTCTGTTTAGGTCTCGCTTTCTCAGAAAACGCGTGCTTGCACAGTGGCTGTGCCTTCAGTTTCACAACCCCCCCCAATCCAAACAGTAATCAGCCTGACAGACTCGTCCACATAAAGTCAGTGATGCAACCACAGATGTCACTTCCTTTCTCTTTTAATATAATTATCAGTGCTTCTTAGATGATTATGAGCGGCTTTTATCTTATTGCCAAACTTAATGTAATACTAGTCTAGTGATTTGCTAAGTTTCTGTTTTCACATCAGTTGCTATTCTGTGATCAGCGTGAAAGTAAAGGGAGGGCTGCGCTTGCCGAGAACAGCCATACGCTAAAGGTGCGCGGCTAAGCGTTCGTAGTGGAACCTGATTGGTTCTTATCGCTGGTGTATTTGCATATGGTAATTAGAGCATTCCGATTGGCCTACGGTGCCAGTGGGGGCTGTAACCTGCGTCAGCATTTCATATTTTACCATTATGGGGTCTCTGAAGAGAATAGTCTGAAGCAGAAACAGTTCAGTCTACTTGTTTCTTGTGTATTTGCTAAGCCTGAGATATACTGCTTTTGTGCCTTGACCCAACTTCTATGTTGAAAGGTAATTTTCTGCTATGTTATCTAAGCGTTCTTTCTGTAAAGGGTGTGGGAAAATTGGCAAATGTTAATATAATAGTATGTAAATGAGTTTACTCTGTTTATAATGCAATGAAAACTGAGTTGAAAACATGGTTGTCTTTACAATTATTATTATTTTTTTTACATACAGCTTAAAAAAGAACGGACGTCTTAAATATAAACTGCACAGAACAGAAGCATTTAATCAGTCTTTAGAATTATATTTTGCTCTGGCATATGGTGCGGTCATATATACTAAAATTTTTGTTCCATTGATTTCCATTCATATTTGCGAATACGGGACAGCGGAGACGCAAACTCATGCAAAAAAAGTCTTTAATTTCTTTGCCTTTAAAAGTTCAGTATTGGTCAGCTATGACCTGAAGAAAAAATGAGTACAAATTAATACAAGGGTTTGATGACCCTTGCTCCCATGCATACAAAACTATTTTTTAAGAGTGAAATTTACGAGTAGCCTGTCTAAATCGTAAAACAGTCTAAATGAAAGTCTAGTGTGACCGTGGTCAGTGACTTTAAAGATGAGTGAGTTTCTGAGTAATGATACTTTTTTTATTTAAATATTAATATTTAAATGAAAGTGTGATAAATTCTTAAAAAATAATACATTTGTGCATTTTTATAACACATTTTAATATAGTAACTATCAACACAACTGCACATAAACATTGTACTATGTGACAAATTTCAACAAAGGCAGGATGTTGCATATAAATGCTCTTGCACTACTTCATATAAGTTTGTGGTTTATGTCTTCAGATGACACTCTGGAGCCAGCTGCAGCTGCTGGACTCTCTGTATTTAGAGCAAGTGGACCAGCTTTACGATGAGGCTTTTCCAATGGAGATCCGACAGTATCTCAGTCAATGGATTGAGAGTCACGACTGGTGAGACTTGTTTTAATTTAATGCTTCATTTGTCATCATATCTTTTACACTTTATTGTTGGTTGCAGGGAATCAGTTGCAAGTAACGTATCTTTGGCAACCCTGCGCTTCCATGAACTCCTTAACCAACTGGATGAGCACTACAGCCGTCTCAACCTAGGAAACAACTTCCTTTTACAGCATAATATACGCAAAATTAAGCGAAACCTACAGGTGCTATTTTTTTATTGTTTTTCATACAATATTACATCCAATATACATTAATATAGCTGATTTCATTATTCTAAAATAAAACGGCCTTGCTAATGGAAATAATTGTCTCCCATTAGGACCACTTCCAGGAGGATCCTGTTCACATGGCTATGATCATAGCTAGCACTTTAAATGAAGAAAGAAAGATACTGGAAAATGCACTTAGAACTCAAGTAAGGCATTTAGTCTTCCATTACAGCTGGCATTTCAAACCTGCACATGCGTTTATCATTCATCTTCGTAAATTTGCTTTTAGGGTAAAGGTGGGTCCTCACATGGGAGTATCACTATGGAACAGCAAAATGAGTTGGGCAATAAAGTCAACAATTTGAAAACAACTGTGCAGGTAAACCATCTCAGTGAATAATGATATGGTTTTGGGTTTTTACCACAAAAATGCTTTAAATGACACCGGTTTACATGAAAGTAAAATTTTTCAAACTGCTGCACTTGTGGAAAATGTATTGCTTCTAGGAAATTGAACAGGACATTCAAGATCTGGAGGATGTGCAAGATGAGTACGACTTCAAGAGAAATACTTTGCACAGTCGAGGTAACATTAGATACATTTTTATCATTTCTCTCCTGGTATCATCTCATATTTTGTGATATATTTGGTTAGATCAATGCTGTGGACAAATACAGTGTGAATTCACATGAGTGAGAAATGGTATGGATCTGTATTTTTATATTTTCAGTGGAATTTGAAATGAATAGCCAGAAAACAAAAGAGATCCAGCAGGAGGAAATGGCAATTAGACAAATGTTTGTTGGGCTGAGCATGAAAAGAGAGGTAGGTCAAGATGCAATAATATGTCTCTACATAGATTTAGCTGAAAGATTGAGCTCAGGAATATTCACATCTGTAGGAATGTGCAAGTAAAGTCTGCATGAAACAGAAGTTACTATAACTTTTCTATTGTGATGTTAATCTAAGCCTCCAAGTTTAACACAAAAAAAGTGTAACATAAAGGCAAAGGCAAATGTGATTATCAAGTTAGTGTTATCTCAATAATAACAAGTTCAGGCTGAGCTTTATTGTTATCCCGCTACATGTGTGGACATACAGTGGAACAAAATGTTATGCCTCACAGGACCACAGTGCTACATAAATACAGACATACAGCAATGGAGTAAAACAGTATAAACCTATACACAACTAACCTACTGACAGATTTTGATTATAAATATACAATATATAAATAAACAAAAAAATACAAAGGCTTCACGTAAATATTGTACCTATAAACAACTAACCTACTGACAGATTTTGACTATAAATATACTTATATATATATATATATATATATATATATATATATATATATAAAAATGTTGTGTAAATTACCATTACACAAACACAACAATGATATGACATTTGACCCATCACGTCACCACCACTGCGACAGTGTGTATTTTCTTGTTCTTAAATTCTTTTCATTAATAGGTCTATTTGTGTATAGTTATCAGGTTCCATAGCCTATTTAGGTGCCGATGGTAGACTACTTAAATGGCGCAAAACAAAGTGCACTTTAGCCTGTTCCATTAGCCCATTCATGATGCTGTTGTGATATTGAGAGAGGTGCGAGATAAAAAATAAAATACTTTAATTGCAATGATTTTAGCGTGTGTGATTTATCGCGGGCGCGGGTTGGGTAACGGGCCAAATATTAACGGCTCTGGGCGAGTGCGGATTTAATTTTTATATTATCACGGGTGATGGGTCGGATCTGGTGCTGAACTTTACAGCTGTGTTCATTGTCCACTGGAGGGTATTGCAGTCTGCTGCACTACAGTTAGAAACCAGACAGTGATGCAGCTGGTCAGCACACTCTCAATGGTGCCCCTGTAGAATGTGGTGAGGATGGGTGGAGGGAGACTTGCTCTTTTCAGCCAGCATAGAAAGTGTAGGCGCTGTTGTGCCTTCTTGGAGAATGACATGGTTTTGGTGGTTCAGGTGAGATCCTCTTTGATGTGCACCCCCAGGAATCTAGTGCTGTTGACTCTCTCCACAGTCGAGCTGTCGATGGCCACCCCCAGTCAACAGAGTTTCTCCTGAAGTTCATCACAACCTCCTTTGTCTTCCCCACATTGATGGACAGGTTGTTAGTGCCACACCATTCAGTCAGTTGTGCTACTTCCTCTCTGTTGTGCGTTTAATCACTGTTGCTGATGAGACTTACCACCGTTGTGTCATCTGCAAACTTGATGATGTGATTGGAGCTGAACTCGGAAGTGCAGTTGTGGCTCAACATTGTGAAGAGCAGCGGGCTGAGCACACAGCCTTGTGGGGCACCTGTGCTCAGTGTGGTAGTGCTTGAGGTGTTGTGGCTGACACAGACTGACTGAGGTCTTCCAGTTAGAATGTCCAGGATCCAATTACAGAGGGAACAATTAAGGCCCAGCAGGTTTAGTTTATTAATGAGCTGTTGTGGGATTATTGTGTTGAATGCTGAGCTAAAGTCAATGAACAGCATTCTAACATAGGAGACTTTATTTTCTTAGCAACTTTTGTAGAGTGGTTATACTGAATACAAACTGGAGCAGATCGAGTGTGTTGGGGAGGCTGGTTTTGATGTTTATATCTCTAGCTTCTCAAACTTGAACAGATGTAGGGTGGGACTTGATTTTATCCATTGGGAATTGATTGGATCGTTTAATTGTTCCAACCCTTAAACCAGTAAACGTGTCATATGAGAAGAGAGATGTCATTGCAAGAGGGAGGGGAAGTTATTTTGATTAAAGATTACAAGGGCACATGGATATAAAAAAAGTGTCAGTGTTTATTTTAAGGTGACTTTAATGTTACCATTTTCTACAGTATCATAATTTTTTCTTAAATATAGCATAAATATGTGTGCAGGTGGTGATAAAAGAAATCGCTAATGCACTGACTCTAGCAGAGCAGATCCAGCTCACACTCATATCAGAAGAGTTACCTGAGTGGAAGAAGAGACAGCAGATGGTTTGTATCGGTGGGCCGCCCAATGCATGTCTGGACCAACTGCAGAGCTGGTGAGAACCTCCGGGGTCCGCTTCAAATGACCTGGAAACAAAATAATGACAAATATCTACTTGAAATTACAAGTTGTTCCAAAAGGCTATTTATAAAAGTATTTCTATATCCAACGTAGTCTCAAACTGGAGCTGATAAGCTCATATTGTCCTTCATTTTGTTTTGTTTGTTGGTGGTGATACTGATACATTATTTTTATAATTAGCTAATACATGAATTGTGATCCAGGTTCACAGTGGTGGCAGAGTGTCTTCAACAGATCCGTCAGCAGCTGAAGAAGGTTCATGAATTGGTGCAGAAATTCACCTACAACAACGACCCCCTCACACTGGGCAAGAGCCAGCTAGATGACCAGGCCCTTGCACTCTTCAAAAACCTTGTATTAAAGTACGCAATGCTTTATCTGTTCATACATTTCTGTGGTTTCATATGTAGAGCACAAGCTGTAAAAAAAAAAAAAAAAAGCATTTGGGTATTGATGGGAGGATTTGTGGGGTTAAAGGTTCAACAGGGGAATTTGAATATATTTTGTGGTGTGCGTCACTTCTGAAAGATTTAAGTGTCGAACAGGATGGCAGTGGTTGTGATGTGTCTTTCAGTTCTCTTGTGGTGGAGAGACAGCCTTGTATGCCGACACATCCTCAGAGACCCTTGGTGATAAAAACAGGAGTTCAGTTCACAGTCAAGATCAGGTGGGTTTCTTTAAGTTTCCGTCCATAACACTGTGATGTTCCTTATTTTAATTGATGGTAAATTAATAAAACCTTTAATCTTCATGATGTCGATATGTATTATTTTGTAGATCTCTAGTCAAGCTCCCTGAACTGAACTGTCAACTCAAAGTAAAAGTCTCTATTGACAAGTAAGCAAAACCTTTCCATCTATCTATCTATCTATCTATCTATCTATCTATCTATCTATCTATCTATCTATCTATCTATCTATCTATCTATCTATCTATCTATCTATCTACGAATTCATACAGTATATTTGTTTTTCTTCTGTAGAGATTTAACAGAGAGAGACGCAATAAAAGGGTACGTAACATATTACAAAGAAACTCATAACACAAATGTGACTTATTTGTATAATGTGATGTTTGGAATGAGCCAATGCATTTAGACACATAGCATAACAACCACAAAAATACCTGCAATGATATTACTGTACAGTAACTGCATTGTGTAGTCTTGCACAGTGATCATTATAATTATCAGAAGATAAGCTAGAAATGCAAAATCTAAACCCTAATTATCAAATGATTCTGTTTTGTTCTGAATAAAAATTTTTAACATTTTATTATTTAGCAAGAAACACCATTGGCATTTGTATGCACGCCATCAGAGCTCAAATAATCCAAATGTCTGTTTCCTGATGTCCTAGATCGAGGAAATTCAACATTTTAGGAACATTTTCTAAAGTTATGAACTTGGAGGAATCCAGTGGATGTCTAGCAGCTGAATTTCGTCATTTGGTAAGGTGTGAAAAACAAACATATTACTGCTAGTAATAAATAAATATAATATCTAACCGAACGTTTATTGTTGATCTTTCGTTCCCTCTGATTACCACAGCAATTAAAAGAGATGAAAAGTAACAACAGAACCAGTGAGGTAGGCCAAAAAACACATACAGTGATGTCAAATTTAATGAAGTGAAGGAATTGCTGATGTTTTCCTCCTTGTTATTACAGACTCCTCTCATCATTTCTGAGGAGCTGCACATACTTAACTTTGAAACTCAACTCATTCAGCCAGAACTGTGTGTTGATTTATCGGTAAAGTACTCTGCAATGTAGCTACTTATTGTGACATATCAACTGTAGATCAGACCAGTTATTCTGACCAGACCTGTTTTTTTTTTCTTTCTTTTTTTTTGTTATTAAACAGATCACATCACTTCCTATTGTGGTGATCTCCCATGTGAATCAGTTACCTAGTGCCTGGGGCTCCATCTTATGGTACAACATGCTCTGCAGTGAACCCCACGTACGGCCATTTCCCCTCATCAATGTTTCTTTCTTCTATTGAGGTTTCTGTTTTGACTCTTGCTGTCCATCTCACACTTTCTCTCAGAATCTGTTGTTCTTCTTGAATCCTCCACCTGTGAAATGGGGGCAGCTTTCGAAGGTCTTAAGCTGGCAGTTTTCTTCTGCCACTAAACGAGCGCTGAACTCTGAGCAGCTGAGAACGCTGGCCGATAAAGTTCTTGGTGTGTTTGTTTGTGCTTTATTTTTTAACCTATTGAAATGGGACTGAGTAAATGCTGATAGTTCCAATACAAAGCACTAAATTTTGTATCTGTTTTCAGGTCATGATGCCCAAGGTGACCCTGAAGGTCTCATTAACTGGAATACATTTTGTAAGGTGAGTTTATGGAAACAGTTCAAACAAAAGCAAGAGACTTACTTTCATTTTCTTTAACATTTTGTTTGTTCCTCTGCTGTCACCACATGATTTACTGCTAAACCAAAACTTAGTGGAATAACCGGATTCCACAAAGAACAGCTGTGCATTCAGAACTCGAAACTAACTGGACATATGTTATTTTATTTTCATTTTAAGGGGAAGTGCAATAAATATCGTCACGTCAACATTGATGATGCAATGCCATGCCAATGCTTTAGCTAATAAAATGGAAGCAGAGTAAATAACTTGTGTGTTTTTGCCTAGATGTCTCCTAATGAGAGGGGTGTACCTTTCTGGCTGTGGATAGATGGAGTTCTGGACCTTATTAAAAGACACCTGCTCAACATCTGGAATGATGGGTAAGAGTTCCATCGTTACAGACAATGGAACAAAAACAGCATCTATGGCTGGAACTATCTGTCTGCTATATTTTAGAATCCATTCCATTTTAGATGTGTACAATCAACCAAAATTTATTAAATTATTATTATTATTATTGTAGATTTTTTTAAGTCCTAGAATTCTAAAATATATGAAGCATTTAAAATATATAAAGAATTTCAGTCAAGGCTCCTGTGTTTAGGTTCAGTAATTTTGCATTTCCATAACATTACAGACACTTTTATCCAAAGTGACTTACAAAAATGGAAGCAATCAAAATCAACAAAAGAGCAATGATATACAAGTGCTATATCAAGTCTCAGTTAGCCCAACACAGTACACATAGCAAGTAAAAACAAAACATATAATAAATAAAAAGAAAACAGATACAATAGAAAAAGAATAGAGCAAACTAATGTTGGAATTGGGGGCTCGAGCCCCTGCCCCTTTAATCACGACACTTAAGTTCCCTTTCGGTCCAGTCTATGTGCCCCCAGACTGTGATTTCAACAGAGGGGGACCCCCTCGGACCGCGATTGTGTCCTAGCAACGTCTTTTAGCCCCTACCCCTCCGGAGGTCTGTGCACGCCACTGTCTTTCTGGTCTTATTGTGTAGGATTCATTGATACAGCTGCTTTATTCCAAAGAAAAAAACATGCTCGTCTTTGTATGACTCTGCCTATGTTGGATTTTGATAATTAATACTCCCACTTTTCACAATATAAGCAATTCCCAATAAAATAAAAAAAAATCCCATCCTACTTTTTTCTTTTGAAAATCGGATTTCACACAATAATATATAAGTTGCTGCTTTAAAATCAACTAAGCCGAAACAGCATGATAATATGGCAAAATGTTCTAAAGTTATATTCCAATTAATAGTATTATAACTGCCATGAATATGTAAGTTTCTTTGACATCGTTATCCACTCCTATTTTATATTTTTTTCCACATATATACACAGGTATATTATAGGGTTTTTGAGTAAAGAGCGAGAGAGGGCTTTGTTGAGCAACAAACTGCCTGGCACTTTCCTTCTGCGCTTCAGTGAATCGTGTCGAGACGGAGGAATCACCATCACATGGGTGGATTATTCCAAGGACGGTGTGTGCTGGTTTGAATTGGAGTATTTGATCACTTATTTATTTACATATCTGTCTTTCATTCTTGTAATATATGTGAATGAATGTCATCAAATACAGGTGAACCTAAGACACATTCAGTCAAGCCCTACACTAAATCAGACCTGGCGTCCATTTCCTTGCCCAACGTCATCCGCGACTACACCCTCACCGCTTCACAGAAGATTCCAGTCAACCCCCTCGTCTACCTTTACCCAGATATCCCAAAAGATGACGCCTTTGGTCGCTACTATATCAGCTCTTCTGATGGTAGATATTCTTTATGTAACCATTCATTCATTTAAAAAATACAGCAAGATAAGAGTGTAAAACTGAAACAACAGATTTCAATAGCCTGCTACATAAGATTATGATCCAGATCTTAAGGGTACAACGTCACAAAATAAATACACTGTATGTATTTTAATTTATTATAGGACATTTTTCTTCTAAATGTGTATACATACAGTATATGGTGATGTCATTGCATTAACCCTCTTGGCGCCACGGTCGAGTTTACTCGACAAGATGCGGCACTGAATAAAACGGACGATTTTGTCAAATATGGTGTCAAATTTCATGCAACCTCCCCTGCACTAGATAGCAGACATGTAACACTTCATCTCTGACTGAAAAAAACGCCATGCTCCTATACAAAATCTTCGAGATAGAGTGCATTGAATCAGTGCGAAAAAAAGCGGAGCTTGTGTGAGAGTGAGCCATTTTATCTGACCAATATTGTCAACGTCAGCGAGTATTGGCATTAGATTATTATCATTTTCATTATTATTATTATCTAGTGGCATCAATAAAGTTTCAATAAAGCCGCAATGAGGTGTTGGAACTTTTATTCGCGGACACTGATTCTGAAGGGGAATATCTGCATTTAGAAGATGACGGTCATACTGAAAGTGAAAGTATAGCCCTACACCAAGCACAAATGGTGAATCCTTTGCCCAATGTAAATAAATGGTCATTTGCCAAATGTCAGAGGTGTGAACAATGTTTGCCAGGGTCGGAGTGTTCATCGTGAAATTAGCAGGCAAGTTTTTGTTGCGGGGACGAGGCGGGAGATTTTTACCGCGCTAGACATGTATATTTGTCTTCTGACCGCACCACTCCGCAATCGCGGCGACAGTATTGTAGTGGAGACTTTGTCTAATGCCACTGGGTATGTTAGACGAGGTCGAAGTATTCATAGGACAGTTAGGAGGCAAGGTGGGAGTCGCGATGACACTGACAGTAGTCCGAGCTGTGCACATTCAGCGCGTGCGCGAGGCAGATCTGGCCGCGCTGCTGATAGCAGAAGCAGAGGCGATGCGACACGGGGCATAGCTTTTGAACTAAACAGGTCTTGTCTACTTGTGTTTGTGTGTCATATGAGTAATATATATGTGCCCCATACATGGAATCAGAGTGCCTGCTGCATGTAGTAAATTGAAAATCCCAACCGCTACATGCATTCGGTTTGTTTCTACCATTTATTAGTAATGATTTACAGTTTGTTTACTGCTTACTATTTACCTGAGCATTCAGTATTGTGCAATATAGCACACAGAAGGTGAGGGAAATTTTTTTTGGGGAAAGAAGTGCTCCATTTTATCATTTAAATATGTGACTTTTCATGAAAATTCTATAATTCAAGATGACCACACCATATGACGTCATAGTATGCAAATTAGATGGGAAAATAAAATCCCTACATAAACATTGGGTCATCCTTAATATTTTTATAATTGACAGAAAGTCTCTATCTTTTATAAATTTTAAGATATAGCCTTTTGAAATTAAGATGTCAAAATCGAACGTTTTAGGAAAAAACCTCTGGCGCCTAAAGGGTTAAATAACAAAATGTTGAACCAAGTGCCATTTATTTTAATCTAACCACCTTTTCCAAGCAAAATGGATGTCAAACCTAACAAATTCCTATTTTGTTCTACAATACTACTGTTCACAAAGACTATTTGGGGACTTTGCTTTTGTAAAATGTTAGTGGAACTTGTATGTTAGAGAGCATGTCTGTGTGTACTGTCACTATCGACATGCCTTACATCATTGATCTTTTGTCCTACAGATACAGAAGAGATGGAGATAGACAAACCTCGGTCATATATCAAGCCATATATAGGCAGGCGCATAATTTCTGTGTCAGATGAGTAAGTTATTACTTTCTTTTTTCTACTTCATATATTTCTGTAACTGAAAAACAAGATTCATATCTTATGTATATATGTTTTTAGACCTTTTTCAAGACCCTGCAAGTGTTAGAGCACCTCAAGGCAAACCTGATATGAGGAACGTTTCTCCACTAATGCATCTAAATTGAATGCAGTGCTTTTCTTATGGAGGAAAATTCATCTGTTTCTAGAAGTATTGTATCTGGCACACATACATCTATATTGAATAATGCAAACTAATAGCCAAATGATTTATCTTTGCATGTTTTTTTATATATATATATATGAATCTAATCCATTTATTTTCCACTTGTGTGAAGAGGAGCTATTTTCTTCTATCAAATTAAAGAATACACTTAAAACAGTGTAATCCTGTTCTTTTTGTTAGTATAAAACGTGAACATATTGTAAAGAAACTTGCATGTTGCATTGTTTTTCTTTTATTTTTCTGTGTACCAGTCACTAATACTAGTACGGATATACTGGATATATACAAAAACTCTGACAAACTGTTTCTGTGAAGACATTTGCTTGTGAAAAGGACATTCTCATCCATCTTGTGAAGCATTTATTTATTTTTTGCACATTAAAATATCTTTCCATACAATTGCATTATGCCCATGTACACACACACACCAGCAGGATACAGTCTAACAGAAATAAACATCAGCCGACCTTCAACAGTCAGAAATAATACTACAGTTCAAAGCCAGGTCAAATAAAGCAATGTTACATACTGTCATGTGAAGTAAAAATAAAGACTATTAAACGGTTTATATTCATGTATTACTATTATTTTTTATTTTTCTCCAGATGGAAATCTTTATGAAGCTTAAAGATAAAGTGTGTAAGACAAGTCTAGCACCAAACATGAGTGCATAAATAAATAATGATTGCTTCCAAACATGCCAATAGCCTCGGGCAGCAATTTTAATCCTTTGGGTGTTTTTATTACTTATTATTTTCAATATTATTAAAGATTTGATAATTACATTTCATAATCCATGCACTGAATATTCATTTTTAAATGCAATGCATTTACAAGCTTAACTTTGAATGTGCTTAACACTTAATATGTCAAAGGAAAATGAATAATGGTTGACATTAATTCAATAGAAAAGGTTAAGTTGAACACTAAAGGCCCTGATATACTTCAAATGAAATCGAAGAACGAACTGATACGATGTAATTTTCCAACAAAATCAGGACGAAACGAAGTTTGTTTTTAGTTCCTTTCAGCAGTTCAAAACAGCTGACCAAAGTGAGCTTTCTGGGGGAGTTTGGCACCATATATACAAAATATGTGATCGTTATTACAGGTTTACTATGCAAAGTGATATGGAAATGTAATGTGGTCAAGAGACAGCTGACTGGAATGACACTCACAGTGCATTTCCCAGAAAATAATCGCGCACACCCCAGAATGTTCGTCAGCCAATCAGATTCAAGCATTCAACAGTCCGTATTTATTTTTATGCTTTAAACAAGCTTGGCTCAGAAGTTTCTAATCCATCACCCACTGGTCTGGGGCCTGTACCATGATGGTACCTGAACAAATTCAGAGTTACAGGATTAGTTTTGAGTTGACAAAACCAAACCTCTCCAATCTGGCTTTGTTGGTATGATGCTGTCCATCAACATTCTTTACCTCAACTCAGGTTTTTTTGATCCTGAGTTTGTGGAGCGTGTGCACATGAATGTGTGACATCACTGGTGAACAGCCAATCACGAGCCTTGCAACACAAAGCAAGTTTGATTTACTTCTCGCGAGACCCAGTGAGATTCAAAACTGAAGGTTAAAGGTTTTGATAAAGGGATATGACAAATTTAAACATCATATGAAAAATGAAGGAGGAGAAATAAAATAAATAATCTTGCTCTATCAGTGCAGTGACAAGTGAAACTTGTTAACTTAGTTTATACATTTGAAAATATATAGTGATAGAGACTCGAACATATACAAATTTTAAATAGTGCAATCTATCGATACTACAGCTTATTTCATATTACATGATCTGCATACATTAATATTTATTTAAAATAAATGATTTAGAATAACTGTTAAACTAAAATTGCTTGTGTGTAAAAGATAAATAATAATAATAAAAATATAAATCACAAAAAAATTATGTAAATCATAAAATGACTCAGTAATCATTATTAAAGCCAGAATTCTTTTTTTTTTTTTTTTTTTTTTTTTTAGCATTAGTGACCTTTAATTTGGAGCAAGATAAACTGGAGTGACTTTATGTCAGACATGTGTCACTTTTCTCACATCTGATTGGTCCATCTTCAGTTTGAGATGTCTAACTCAGAACATAATCTGACCTGGAGCAGTTTAGCCATGGAGTGTAAATTACTAGTGTAAGTGTAAGGCTAGCCAGCTAATCCAGCTTCATGGTACAAGCCCCTGGTTTCATTTGTAGGTGATCCGGATTCAATGCTAACATTTACTTACATTTAATTTGGGAAATCCAATATATACTTTTTAAATTCAGAATGAGGGTTTTTTTTCACTATTTTCAAATTCAGCTTTCAAATTTAACACTTGCACTCGCGTCATTAACATAATTGTGGGTGGCACTAACAGAAACTGACCAATCGTTATTTTGACAAGCATGGGGTAAGCACCTATAGGAAGAGAGGAAATTAATAAACTGCCTTTAATTGACCATGAAAATTCACCTTAAACATATTTTAAATAACATATATAAAGTTATAATGAAACTATACATTTATAATTATCTTTTGATGAATAACATACATATGGAAAATTACCAGCTTCTCACTGGGACTGGGTGGGCCACAGCTGAAAGAAATGGGTGGGGCATTGCCCTTCTGGGCCCACCATGATACTTATCATAACTTTCATTTGCTGCGAAAACTTCCTGGTACAGCGAACCAAAAGGAAACTAAACATCTACAACCTACAGGTACACAATGTCTATCTGCTCTGTTTTCTATTAATATTGTATTTATGATATAATAACTATATATTTTTTGTGTAAAACTTTGGACAAATGAATCCTATTATGAGCTCTTCTAGGAGGATCTTGTTCACATGGCTATGAACATATATAACACCCAGGAGAAGGCACTTGTTTCTCAAGTATGTCATCAAACCTTTTTTTTTTTTCTAAACATAGAGACGTTCATTAGTCTATATGTATGTGTCTGATAAGTACGTGTCTGATATTGTTTGTGTTCAGGGTAAAACTCACTCATTACAGGGAGGTATGATGGAAGAAGAAAAAGAGTTGGACAAAAAAACAAACATCTTAAAGAAGAGTGTGCAGGTATCTTTTTCAAATTACTAAGCCACATTTCTCTCACATTCACTCGAATTGAAAACATGAGACTTAAATTACTCAACAGACTCTTGTTTTGGGGTATTTCACTTTAACTATGTGATGATATCTTGAAACTTTCACTACAGTCGCTACTTTTTTTCCATCAGGAAACAGAACAGGACATTCAGGTTTTGGAAGATCTGCAGTACGAGTATGACTCCAAGAGAAAGCCTTCAGAGGGTCAAAGTAAAATTAGAGAATTATAACTATTTCTGCTCTGTAAAAATTAATAGATCAATCAAATGACAAAGCATATCATATATATAAATATATATATATATATATATATAGTCCATTTTTGTGGACATTATTCTTCATATTTTCAGTCGAGTCTCAAACAATGTGTCATACAACAAAAGAGAGTCAACATGAGGAAATTGCCACTGGACAAATGTTTACTGACCTACACATAAAAAGAGAGGTAGGTATGTAAACACACTTGCAGAGTTGTTTGCGAGTGTGACCTCGTGAATATGAATATCTGTAGGAATGTGGTCGATGTGGCAGTTTTTTCAGTGTAGTGTATCTGTAGTATATAGGAACAGTGTTTGTGATAGCATCCTGTGTAAACGCGTTGTGTGTGCAGATGGTGATGAAAGAAACTGCTTATGCACTGACTCTAGCCGAGCAGATCCAGCTCACACTCATATCAGAAGAGTTACCTGAGTGGAAGAAGAGACAGCAGATGGCTTGCATCGGCGGGCCACACAACACTTGTCTGAAGCAGCTGCAGAGCTGGTGAGAACCTCTGGCTGTTGATACTACTCCTGGACAGAAGATAACCTAATGAAGACACACACAAAAAGAACAATTATTATAATGCTGATGTTTTCATATCATTTACCCACTCTCATGTTTTGAAAAAGGGGAAATTCTGAAGGACATTCACATCCAAAAGTTAGTCACAGAATCATGACACTGATTGAAGGCTGGTCTGTTAAGCTTCAAAATTGTAAAGAGTAGTATAACTCGTGCCCTTTATTCCAAATATTATTAAATAAGACAATAGCGTTTTGTAAACATCTGAACGAGATTTCATCGTTCTATTCACAGAAAATCTGCAGTAGATGTGGCAGGCGCAACGATATTCCATGAGAGAAGTAGCTTTAATCATTTTGTTTTGATTCTTTTCAATGATTCAGTTCACGCAACCGAGCTGGGCATCGTTTCCAAAAAGCACCATCGATGCCATGATTCATGATTCATTCAGTTATCGAACTAACTCGACTCTCAACTGACTCAGTGATTCAGAGTTTCGATCGGGCTCGCCACTGCAACAACAACATCAGAAATCAGAGTTTGCTTCTTTTTTTTTTTTTTCTAAACAACTTACAGGTTTAAATATTGGTTTCAGTAATTAAAATAATTTTCTAATAATTTTCAGACTTGAAGTAGTACAGAAATAATGTCTTTGTAAATCGTTATCAGTGAATACACAACTTGGTCATTTATTTAATTCATTAAAAATCTGATGAAGTTATGTGTGTGTATCAGAGTGATGCTGGATTATATAACGATATATTTGCATTTATTTTTATTAGGTTATTTATTTAAATATGGCCCAGAAGATGTTGTCTTGTGTATATGAGTTATTGTGAATTATTTGTAATTATGATCTAATTGCTCTTAAGGTTCTCGGTTTTGGCAGAGTGTCTTCAACAGATACGTCAGCAGCTGAAGAAAGTTCATGAATTGGTGCAGAAATTCACCTACAACAACGACCCCCTCACACTGGGCAAGAGCCAGCTAGATGACCAGGCCCTTGCACTCTTCAAAAACCTTGTATTAAAGTGAGATGCAATGCTTTATCTGTTCATACATTTCTGTGGTTTCATATGTAGAACACAAGCTGTAGAAAAAAAAAACATTTGGTTGTCCATAGAGTATTTGTGGGTTCATGGGGAAATTTAAATGTATTTTGTGGTTTGTTACTTCTAAAAGAAACCAGACATGACATCTGATGTGATCTGTTTTTCAGTTCTCTTGTGGTGGAGGGACAGCCTTTTATGCCATTGTATCGCCGGAGACCCTTGGTGATAAGAAAAGGAGTTCAGTTCTGTGTAAAGATCAGGTGGGTTACAGAGATTTTAGTATTGTATCAACAGATACTGTATTGGCGGTCATTTTCATAGACATCAATTGTCATTGCTTTATTTGTGCTTTATGATACTAGACTACTAGTCAAACTCCCTGAACTGAACTCTCAACCCAAGGTCAAAATTTCTATTGACAAGTAAGTATATCTATCTATCTATCTATCTATCTATCTATCTATCTATCTATCTATCTATCTATCTATCTATCTATCTAATGTTTCTCAATAGAAAACAAAATTTGGATGCAGAAATCCTGATTCATACGTCAGGTCAGCAGTCTTCCCCATGATTGTGTAGTCTACAGAACTAGACTGGGAGACCATTTAAAGGCTTTTGCAGGTGTTTTGAGTTAATTAGCTGATTAGAGTGTGGTACAAGGTGTCTTCAATATTTGAACCTTTTCACAATATTCACATTTTCTGAGATAGAGAATTTGGGATTTTCCTTAGTTGTCAGTTATAATCATCAAAATTAAAAGAAATAAACATTTGATATATATCAGTCTGTGTGTAATGAATGAATATAATATACAAGTTTCACTTTTTTAATGGAATTAGTGAAATAAATCACTAATATATATATTGACCTTTGTTTTTGTGTATATTTTTTTTTCATGGATATTTTTCTCATTTAGAGGTTTTTCTGAGATGGATAAAGTGAAAGGGTATGTAACATATTACATTAACCCAAAGAGCACAGATGAATGCCGATTGCAATTACTGAATTAGCTCATAATTTCAAATACATACTGTATATAGAGCAATACATTTAATATTTTTCATGTATGTCAGAGGTCCTCACTGATACAACACATTGTGTTATGTCCTAGATGTACAAAATTCTTTCTCTTAGGTACTGTTAACAAAGTTATGACCTTGGATGAATCTAGTGGATGTCTAGCTGCTGATTTCCGTCATCTGGTATGATGATAAACACTTAAACAGTACAATATATAATAAATAAATGACCATTTATAAATACTGACTTGATCTTTCTCGATTTCCACAGACTGCAAGGGAGATGAGACCTAGCAACAGAAGTAAAGAGGTAGAACCAAATGATAAACAAAAGTCACTTAAAGTGAACTACTGATTATTGCTATTATTAAGTAGCTTCCTTTTTTCCAGTTTTCACTCAATATGTTTGAGGAGCTGCACTTAATCACCTGTGACACGCAGCTCATTCTGCCTGAACTATGCATTGATTTATCGGTAAAGTTTCTGCTAAAAGTGGACTTTTGGAATACAGTGCTTATCTGAGACAAAGGTACAACATTAAATTCTTTCTGAACTGCAACATTGGATAACATGTTCAAACAGATCACATGTCTTCCTGTGGTGATGTTGGTCAGAGGTTGGCAGCTGAGTGCCTGGGGCTCCATCTTATGGTACAACATGCTCTGCAGTGAACCCCACGTACGGCCATTTCCCCTCATCAATGTTTCTGTCTTCTATTTAGGTTTCTGTTTTAAATCTTGCTGTCCATCTCACACTTTCTCTCAGAATCTGTTGTTCTTCTTGAATCCTCCACCTGTGAAATGGGGGCAGCTTTCGAAGGTCTTAAGCTGGCAGTTTTCTTCTGCCACTAAACGAGCGCTGAACTCTGAGCAGCTGAGAACGCTGGCCGATAAAGTTCTTGGTGTGTTTGTTTGTGCTTTATTTTACCTCTTGAAATGGGACTGCATAAATGCTCATGATTAAATGAAAGAACATTTCTTTTTTTAAACTTTTAAGGTCGAGAAGCCCAAGGTAACCCGGAAGGACTCATCCATTGGAATACATTTTATAAAGTGAGTTTATATAAATGATTGAAACTAAGGCAGGAACGTTGCTTTCGCTTTCCTGAACAACCTCGCTTTTGTTTGTTCCTCTTGTGTGCCACCACACGATTTACTGCTAAAACAAAACTTAGTGAGAAGAACATGATACTGCAAAGCACAGACATGAAATACTTTTATAGCAGTGATTCTTTTTGCGGTGAAAAAACATGATTAATGAGATAATGAAAGCATTATTTATTTTTATTATCACACTATATTGTGTAGAATAATTTTTGTGTTTTCATCAAGGTGTCTGCCGAGTCTGGTGATTCATTCTGGCAGTGGATATACGAACATCTGGACCTTACTGAAAAATATGTGTCCAACATTTGGAATGATGGGTAAGAGATCTGAATGGGCTTAACCTTCTTTTTCAAATCACTTACATGAAAACTGGCTGAAGAGATGGCAGATTTTTAAAGAGTTCAAGATTTGAGAGGAGGCTTAAATTTTAGGATTCAAGCAAAAGCTGTTGTATGGCTTCTGTAGACTTGTACTATAGTGCATGCATCACATTGAATATCGTACATTCTCTGTGTACAGGTACATTATGGGGTTTTTGAGTAAGGAGAGTGAGAAGGCTTTATTGAGTGAAAAACTCCCTGGCACTTTCCTTCTGCGCTTCAGTGAAAACTCTCGATGTGGAGGAATCATCATCACATGGGTGGACCGTTCAAAGGATGGTTTGTACTTGTTTGAACAGGAATATTTCATGTTGTGATAACTATCTTGGTGTGTCTGAAAAATCTCTTATGAGATTATCATGTCAGCACAGGTGGGGAACCTGTGGTGCATTCAACAAACTCTTACACTAGAAGAGATCTGAACAACATCTCTTTACCGAACATCATCCGTGACTATACCGTCACTGATGGAGAGAAGGATCCAGTGAATCCTCTCGTCTACCTTTACCCAGACATCCCACGAGACGTTGCCTTTGGTCGCTACTATACCAGTGCATCTGACAGTAAAGACTTTTGCATTCACATTTATGCATTTAATAATAAGCCATTATTGACCATTGAGCTAAAAGTTGAACTAACTTACACAATAAAGAAAATAAGATAGGAGTTATTTTTACTAAGCCATAATTTCCCAGTTCATCCCATTAGGAAATCCCATAAGCAAAGGAAACAATGCACAAAA
Source organism: Carassius auratus (assembly GCF_003368295.1). Classification (NCBI taxonomy): domain Eukaryota; kingdom Metazoa; phylum Chordata; class Actinopteri; order Cypriniformes; family Cyprinidae; genus Carassius; species Carassius auratus. The sequence goes on along the minus strand of NC_039251.1, from coordinate 11,286,070 downwards.
AAATTACCAAATAATAAAGTGGAAAATGTTATATTATATGCATCTCTTCTTATATGTTTGTGCTTTTGTCCTGGTATTTGCACACCATCAGGACATTTGGGATACAGTAAAAATCTGTTCTCTTTTAGATGTAGGAGGGATAAATGAAGACCAAATCCAGGATGGTACAACAGCATGTCAATGAAGACCACGGGTTGGATGTGATTGAACTTGAGCTGTCAGACTCTAGAGGATTTAAGTTTTGAAATGAGAATGAGGGTAGAAATGCAAATGTGTTTGATTCCCAGATAACTTATAAAAATGTATACTGGTAGTGTTGCTCATGGTTAGTATTATATTTTTATGTATAACTCATCCTACACTGTTTCACTTTGAACATGATTTGTGCTGATAGTTGAGATTTTAGTGTCATTACTTTTGAGTTTTGTTCCAGTCAGAATTTCAGTGTTTTGTCCATTGCATGTATAATCTATAAGTAAAATTACACCCTTTTAATTACTAACACAATTTTATTCATTCTTGCACATCAAAGATGAATCTTTATATACCATTGCTATAACTGCGCATGTACACACACCCACTCGAGTCAGCCAGATACAGTCTAACAGATATTTACAAGAAATATTAGCGTCAAAGAGTACTGAATACTGCTGAAGTGTCTTTAAAACAGTTTACATTCATTTACTTTTACACAAAGTTAGGTTGTCTAAATGACTTTCTTCAAGTGTTAGAAGAGTGAAGAGTTTTGACATTTTTTCCACTGCTAAAACAACTGTCTTACAATAAACTACATTTACAGTAATTTAACACTTCATAAAATGCACGTAAATGCACAGACGGATTGCACAGTGGCTGTAATTTATAATAATGAGTATTCATAAATAAAGGAGTTTTTAAATAATGATTAAGCTGGTGTTGAGGATTTAAAATTAAATGATGTTTATAATGTAATGTTTATAACACTGTGTACTTTCTCAAAATGTAGTCATTTCAGGGGCTCTGCGTGTAAATATTTAAATTATGAGTGCATTGACAAATATATATATATATATATATATATATATAGACCATCTATCTGACAAAGACTACAGATAAAAATATTAAAAACTTAAAAATAACCATGTATTTGGCAGTGGTTAAAATGTTTAAATAATGAGGTATAGTAAAATACAAGTGATACAGATATACAAAATGCAACTTAAAGGTGCTGTATGTAGCATTGACACTGAGTGGTTGAACTAAGTATTGTAATCCAAATTAAAAATATTGGAGAGGGTTTTGTTTCACTTGGCCCCTCCTCCTCAGACTTAAAACCTGTTGTCCCCCCCCCCCCCCCCCCCCCCGTTCAAATCGCTACCTGATTGCCTAATCCTAATCCCACCCCTCCCCCAAACCTACCAATACTGGGGGGGTAATAATTTGGCAGGGGGTCAGAATTGGGCAAAACACCTGAATGCACATTTTTTAAAGGAGAATACCTGACTGTAGCATTGTTTTTCGGATAAACTAATATATTAATTTAGCATGATTCTTAATATCTGCAAACATATTATGTTTTTTTTATGCTCTAGTAGAGTCAAAATATTACATACAGCACCTTTAATCATTTCGCATTTCACACAACACGTTCTCGCATTCATTAGACCTATCTTAATAATAGGCATAATTCTTGGAAACACTCGACCGATTGTTTGATAATGGAAATGCAATAGTCTCGCATGTAGATTTTCATTACATTCTGCTTAGCTAACTTACCGTTTTTTTTTCTTTTCAACATAAAAAGGAAGATATGTTGGCCAGCAGCTTTTAAGTGTCGTGAGTGTTTGCGCGTCCGTGCCAAATCTCGCTGTTTTTAATGCTCCTGAATTCCATCATTCTGTACCAGGGGTGCACAACCCTAATCAAACACACCTGAACAAGAAGTTGTGAACAAGCCACAAATGTCTCACAAAGGCATGTTAAAATAACGTTACAGGAGACAACGTGAAACGAAGAAATGTACTGACAAAAAAAAAGAAAAAGAAAAAGAAAAAAAAAATCCCTGAAACAAACAATACACAAAACACAACACTGATATCGAGATGGAGCAGTCCTTCACTGGGCTGCTCCAGAAGTGTATCCTCTAGTGCTAGTGGAAATGGTTACTTCTCCAGCATCCCGCTCAGGTTTTTCTGGGTGCTCTCTTTATCTGCATCAGTCACCGGTTGCTCTTTATCTGCATCAGTCACAGGTTGGCTGTATTTACTGTTGTACTCCTCTAGAAGCGCGAGCACCTCATGATGTCCGAAGTGTTTCGCTTCATCTATAGGTGTGTTGCCCCACCTAGAGGACATACATGTTATTTTATTTCCATGGTTTCTAAATATTTTCTAGTTTTATTACTGTATAAATATTAGACGATGATTATAATAATAAATATTATTATTTAGTGCTGCCAAACAATGAACCACCTACAAAATACAAGTTGTTTGCACAATATATGTGTGTTCTGTGTATATTTATTGTTTATATAAAGGTGCATCTCAATGAATTAGAGTAGTTTCTGTAGTTCAACTCAAATTGTAAAAAATAAATTCAATGCACACAGACTGAAGTAGTTTAAGTCTTTGGTTCTTTTTATCACAAATGTGCAGGACCGGGCAGTTTTAGTAATATAGTCTGAGAAATTCAGCTTATTACCAATCGCAACACCAATGTTTCTAGCTGTTTTTAACGGTGTTATGGTTGATGAGCCTAACTGGATGGTGAAAGTTTGATAAAGTGATGGGTTTGTTGAAACCACAAGCAGTTATGTCTTAGCCAGGTTGAGTTGAAGGTGATGGTCCGTCATCCAACAAAAAATGTCTTTTAGACAAGCTGAGATGTGAGCAGCTATCATCGGATCATCAGGATGGAAAGAGAGGTAGAGTTGAGTGTCATCAGCATAGTAGTAATATGAAAAGCCATGTTTCTGAATGACAGATCCTAGTGATGACATGTAGACAGAGAAGAGAAGTGGTCCAAGAATTGAGCCCTGAGGCACCCCAGTAGTTAGATGTTGTGACTTAGACACCTCACCTCTCCAAGATACCTTGAAGGATCTATCTGAGAGGAAAGACTCAAACCACTGGAGTGCGGTTCCTGAGATGTCATTTCCACTATGGTTGACAGGATAATCTGGTGGTTCACCGTATCAAAAGCAGGATAAGTATTGAAGATTTGGAAGCTGCTCTTGCCAGTCTTAGGGCTTCAACAACAGAGAGCAAGGCAGTCTGGTCAGTTGGATGTTCACTTCTGAAGCCAGATTGGTTGCGGTTCAGGAGGACTTGTTTGAACACAACTCGTTCAAGTGTTTTTGCAATGAAAGGTAGAAGGGAAACCAGTCTGTAGTTCTCTAAAAGAGATGGGTTATGGGTGGGTTTCTTAAGAAGTGGGGTTATACTAGCCTGTCTTAATGTTGAGGGAAAAACACCAGTGTGAAGGGATTTGTTAACGACGTGAGTGAGTGTAGGTACAACTGCAGGAGAAATGGCTTGAAGAAGATGAGATGGAATAGGATCAATTGGACAAGTAGTAGGATGTTTGGAAAGAATGAGTTTAAAGACTTCTGCTTCAGAGAGTGGATAAACACAAGGATAAAAACGAGTGTATGTTTACTGGTAAGATGTGTTTGACACTTATATATTCACATAATTTATATTATAAATAAATATATTTAATATATAAACATAACATTTTCTGAAATATATATATGAATGTGTATGTATTTATATATAAATAATAAATATACATAGCACGGACATATATTATGTAAATAAAAACTTATTTTGGATGCGACTGCAATTAATCGTTTGACAGCACTATTATTATTATTATTAATGTTAAGACAGAAGTATGTTTTTATTGCAGTACTATTATAAAATGAATGTTTAAAAATATTAATTTACAATAGTAATTCAAAACCTCTTTTTTTTCTACAATGTTAGAGATTTAAATCTCCAATTTTATAATTGGCAATAATAATAATAATAATAATAATAATAATAATAATAATAATAATAATAAAATGCACATTATATATGCACACAATCCAAGTATTTGAAATTCAATATGAAAATGCATTTGAATTCATTTAAACATGCACTCACAAAGAGAAAGTTCAAAATGATTCTTATTAGAAATCAATTTCCGTGGCTTCTACATGATTTTTTTAGGATTTTATCAACATCCAATTAAAATGTTAATTCTTGACAAATTTTCCAAGACCATCATGGAAAAGCTGATGGCTTCTTCTCACCTATTTCTAAATTAAAAATCCAAAGAAAATAAATATTTGCTCTAAAATCAATTCGCTCACCTGTCCTTGGGAACAGGATTCACCTTGCAGGCCTCTAACAGAAAACGCACAACCTCAATATGTCCTAAAATCAAAATAAGATGCAAAAAATATACACATTGTAAGGTTGCATTCATTTAAACATAACATTTTCTGAAATATATGTTTGCATTTGTGTGTATTTATATTTACATAATAAATATACAAAGCACACACATTTATTATGCAAATAAAAACTTGTGCTAATTTAAAACATTACCACTTTTGACCACCATGTGGCGCCGTTACGAAATTTATATGGCACAGTGACAAGGACATACACATTTTGAGTCAAAATGCACAAGTAAAATACAGCCTCAATTTCTGTTTGTCATCTTTTTTGTTATCTTTCAGTTCATTGACTGCCAGCAGACAAACAATCAGATACCAAACTAACAGACACCACTGGTTCTAGGCTTCTAATAAGTGACAAGCTAAAGTGACACAAGCATGTGTGGTGTAGTACCCTCAGTGGCTGCCACATGCAGCGCCGTCCTGGAGTCGTAGTCCCGCTGCTCCATGTCCATGGAGGACAGTGCAAACCTGCAGTCATGTATGATGAAAATATGATGGAACAAAAAATGCTCTAAGAACTTGTAGGCAATGAAGAACTCTGTACCTTCTGAGAGCAGAAACATCTCCTGTGTAGGCAGCGAAGAGGAGGTTGATGACAGATTTCACCTGGAATGATAGAAAACAGCCTTTGTGGAATAGAAATATGTTATCATGAACAGATGGTGGGCAGAAGCAGAGGCCTCCATAGTGTCTCTGTTATCTCCAACAGAATGAAACGAATAGAGAACTGTTGAGTGGAAACAGCAGATAGACAATGAAAAATTGTATCAAGTGCATTGAAATATGAAAGCTTTAATTTAAGTTATTTCAGCTGGGTTGGCAGAACCCATGCAACACGAAACATTTGATTTGAATTAGCATCTGATTATATAAATGAGCAAACAAAGCCATGCAAAAATAAATAAAAAAAATTTATGCATTTTACTGCCATGCAAAAAAATGCTGTCTTAAGGCAAATGCTGGTGTTGGACAGAAAGGCATCAGCAACCCTTCATATTAGTCAGCAAAACCCCAAACTTCAAGACAACCAATACAACAAAAAGTTCCCATATTGTTGCAAAGCCATTCTCTGTAAATTCTATTTATGTCATTCTTAGTAAAGTTTTGTACAAAAAAGTGATCATAAACCAACCAAAACCATCGATTCGAATTATCAGAAGATCCAATTCAAATATGATTGGTTTTACAACACAAACACTTGGTATTTAACATTAGATGGAAAATGTACTTAGAGATTACATAAAAAAAAAAAAATGTAATGAACATGCATTTCAATTGAGATTTCATACTAAGATTTAATACTTAGAATGTAAATTCTTTTTTTTTTATTATTATCCTTCAGTACCTCACTATTATCTCATATATGAAGTATTGTTGCTTTCCTTTTCACAAACACCGAAATAAGTCATACAGTGGTAGTTCTCAGCGCTTTGTGCCTAAAGATTATCAGAGAAATGTCAGTCTCCTTGCATGTGTGTTTAATTATAATCTAATTACATCTAAGTCAGTTTAATGTCTTAAATAGACACACAAACACTATTCCTGTCTGCTAATGTGTAATTATTCTCCAGAAATGTGCGTGTTCATTTCAGATTGTCAACCATAAAACCCTGACAAACATGCTTTGTTTTTTAAAACTGCTTGAAGGTCATTTTGAAGGTTGTTTACATCTTATGTTGCTTTGAAGGTTTTCTAGACTGTTGCATGCAAGAAAGCAAGCACAATAGATTAGATGTCATCTGTGTGTCAAGTTACACTGTGCTATCAGCATGTGACGCACACACACTGAAATCCACTACTGTTTGAATGAACGTAATTCAAGTCAGTGTTTATTGTTACAGTTTCATGCCTAATGATAGTACATGAGATGCAAAATGATGGGTAATCGAATAAAATATTTATCTCAAAATCAGACATTAGGAACGAAATGGTATTACTGCAACACAACTAGAGAGGTGTGTTTCCAACAAATGATGGATTACAAGGAAAAGCTAATAACAATAATAGAATAATGAAAGAGATGTGGTTTTGTTAACTTCTTGTTAACTAAGCCGTGAGGTTCCCAGTACAGTTTCATTTCTCTTATAGGATCTACAGGATCAATGCAAGGTTCAGTTACTTTATGCCAATGAGAACAGGATGTGTGGAGAACTGATAAACAGCACAGGAACTGTGATAGCTGCATTTGCACAGACAGACTAAACACTTCACCTACAATGAAGTGCAACAGAATGCAGCAGAGCTACAACGGACGGCAGATTCGGAAAAAGTGCCCACTCCTTCTTCTAAACAAATCGGCATGACTTTTTCAATCATGGATGAAAATTCAAAAAAATGTGCAAGTATATTTTGTATAATTACAATAAAAAAATCTTCTAAAAACAATATATAATATTTTTTTTATATAAATGATACCTCATATTAAGTGCATCATAAAAATGTCAAATATTTATCCATTTCTATGACTTGATTTGTTCCCCCTGCAGCTTTCATGTTTTCCTTTATAGAAATATTTTATGTGATTGTTTTTTGTGGTTTTCATGCAAGCCGTAGTCAAACTGGAATGTTTAAGTAAAGCTGTCATTCAAGCAATCTGATTTTTTGAGAGTTTCAGAACACAAACTAGTAAAATGATGAAAGAACACATTCCTTCATCATTTTCCAAATCACACAAAACGGCAACAAATGCGATTAAATACATTTATTAATGATACAGAAAAAGACAAAAGACAAATACACGATGAGAAAAAAAGAGAAAATAAACAGAACTGTCATGACAGTGTAAAATCAGATGATAAAATATAGTGATGAAGCATTTGACAGCTGTTCAAGTAATCAGAGCGAGCTGCTTCCTCAAGCCAGACTGTAATCAACTCATATTTTAGATTTTGACTGTTAAAGCTGTCAGTGAGCAATGAGCATGAGAAACACTTCTCCACTAAAGAAGCACAAACACAAGACATGAAAATTAGGATACAAATACACAAACACAAAACTTGTGAAACTAAGCAACAAAACCAGAAATATACAAACCTGTGAAAGCAAAGCAAATCATGCAAAAATAAAGTGAACATTTAGATTTAAAACATTTTTGCAACAAATATAAAACAAAATCAGGTAATACTTTATAATATATTCCCGATAAGGGCAGCATCTTTTCACCGATGAAACCACTTCAGAAGCTTATCGAAGCTTAGTTTGATATGAACCAACATTTTGAACTGTCAATAAGGTGCATAAATGTTTCTATAATATATGAGAATATACAGACAGAAGTGTAACTAAGGGCAGGTGGAAGAGTGGAAGGTTTGTAACATAATGATTTCACTGCAAAGACGGTCTAAGAGCAGACTTTAAGTGGCTGCTGAGCAGTACTAGTGCGGCTCTATGATGCAAACACTGCACATTACAACAGTCCTCTCAGGACGCGCAGACACCAAGACAAGCAATAGTGACTAACCTAAAAATGAATAACCCATATGCAACATGAGGACCCTTTTAACCTTACACTTGCAATGAAATACCACTGTGTCAAGGGACCAGTAACAAGGGAATAGTTCAGCCAAAATGGAAAACAATACTTGACCTTTATGTTGTATGCCATATGCAGAGGACAAATGGGGGATGGGTCACACATCACTTATAGAAATGGTCCATATAACTGTATATTCCAAGTCTATTTTTTTAAAGCCATACAATAGCTTTATGTGAAGAACAGACTGAATTTTTGATGTAATTTAATGATAATGCATTTGAATTCAGATTCAAAATTTGCAACAAATGTCATTTTCGGTAACTTCAATTTTCATCTTTTACCTTATAAAAGCAAGTATATGGCTTCAGAAAACTTTCATTATAATCAGATGGACAATTTTTATGGTAATTTCATGGATTTTGTAAACGTTTTTTATTACATATGTAAAGGTAGAATTAAAATGATTGTAACAACATCATGATCATACGGGGTCAGAAAGAGTAAATGTCCAAATATTCATTTTTGGGTGTACTATTGCTTTCATTGACTGGTCAATTATGTAACAGCGTTGTGTTAGGAACAGACTGGAATCACTATTATTCAATGATAGAGATTGATAATAACAAAAAGCTAGTATATGGCTTCAGAAGACTTAAAAAAATATAGTCAGATGGACCATTCTTATGGTTATTTATTTTACGATATTTTATATGGAATAAAGTAAAAAAAAAAAAAATTGTCATGAAAATTCTTTAAAAATATTTCTGTGTTCCATAGAAACAGCAGCAACATACAAGGCTGAAACAACGGTAGGGTGAATAAATAATGTCAGAATTTCCATTTTTAATTTTTAAATGAAGGTCAAGCTTTCCGGCCCAAGTCACCTGTAACAAACAATTTCAGAAGATGTCCATATGCTCATGACACTAAGTTAAAGGCCTCTCTGAAGACTCGGTTCATTATGCATGACCACAACATTCAATCATAGAGCAACACAGAACCACCTGTAGTCTCTGATCAGCAGCCAATCCTCAACATCCACCAAAAAAACACCTGCAGGTCTATGACCATAAATCCCACCGCAGCTAACGCCCACATGAAGAATAAAACCCTCCGCTGTGCCTTTAAGCATTAGCACAGAAAGATAAACACAAGCCAAGTCCTAAGACTTTAGACATATCCTCTACCATACTGATTCATATTCACCGAGACTGGTGAAGAACTAACATGTGCGCAGAATGATATTCATTGAAAATAAATAACTGTTCAAATATGTAAATATATATTGTCAAAGAGCTCGCCGAGGTAAGTCAGGTCCGTTTTAGAAGCCTTCTTCGATATTCTCCATCCTATAGACTACAGTAGTGGAGTGGTCCTCATTGCACTCAGTGGGAGAGACTTTTGTCCACATAGTGTCTTTGAGAACCAGCTCTTTCTGAAGGCTCTCGTAATCCAGGGGTCCGAAGGAGTACTGCTGTGTTGAGCGACACAGAGAACAGATTAGTTTTTTAGGGGTCTCCAGGGAAAGTGTGTGACTCACACTGTTCAATGTGGGGACTTGTGAACAGATTTCGAAGTCAACAAAAACAAACAGAGTCTACAAAGTGAGGCCTAGTATTCACACAGCTGGGAAAATGTCACATTTTTCAACATTTTAAAACAAAAAACCCATAAGAGGTCTTTTTACAGAAATTGCACATGCCTCATTTAAGCTGCAGTAGTCTGATTTAAGTCATTATTATCATTATTAACAGATGACCAGGCCCACACGGAATCTGTGCATGCAGATTAATAAAATAAAAAAATAAAAAATAATAATAATCTAAAAAATTATATTTTGGATTAGATAATATAATGAATATAAATAACAGCATATAAATTATATTTATTTAAAATAATTAATATTTACTATTATTATTGAGCCAATTGATAATGTTACCCCTTGGAGTTTTTTTGTTGTTGCATATTTTGGATATGTAAAAAGCCTTCTAATTGATTTTTCGCTTATTTTAACTTGCAACTTTTACTTTTTTAAACAGTCTGAGTTGCCTAGTCTCAATCTTTTCATGCCCAAGTTTTTTTTTTTTTTTTATCAGGTTTAAATATTTAAATTCTGTTTTTTTTTTCAGATATACATAAGAATATTTTCAGCAAAGTTGAACTCCTTCTACCATGTTTAAATCCATTCCACAGATTTTTCGAAATGCGGAAAAAGTATACAGATACCATCTGGGCCTGCTTATTATAAATCTCAGAATCCAGACTGAAGAAATCAAAACAGAGAAAGTCTCTTCCGGATAAAGTGCATAAAGCATGCAGTGGAGCTGTCCTCATTGTGCTCAGTAGGCCAGACTTTTGTCCACACAGTGTCATTGAGAGCCAGCTCATTTGAAAGGCTCTGGTTATCCTGGGGTCCAGAGGTGTACTGCTGTGTTGAGCAACACAGAGAACAGATTAGTTTTGGGGGTCTCTGAAGAAGGTATCACAAAGAGAGCCCTCCTATTAAAATAAATAAATAATATGGCTTATAAAAATTGCACATACATCATATAATAACAATAATAATAATATAAAATTGTATATTTTTGATTACATTGTCATATACAATAATGAATAAGATGGTTATATAAAAATACAGATGATATAAAACTACTTCTATATTAATATATGTTTTATAAATTACATTACTTTGCAACAACAACTTTGCTTATTAATAAGTGCATTATTATTATTCTCAGTTAAAACCCTCATTGGGTTTACACAAGTCAGATAAATGACATAGTTTGGATTCAAAAGCCTCAAATGGCATCACCACTGACAGCATAATATATCCTGTGCCAATGATACTGTATTTTATAACAAATATTTGTTGCAATTTTTTATTTGGCCTTGCTTTATTTTTTGAATCGGGTCTATATTCACATTTAAATATTTAAGCTAATCGGTTTATTTTTCCAGCTAAAGATAAGAGTATGCACTTTTTACCATGTTTACATCCACTGCACAGATTATTCAAAATGTGGGAAAAGTTTACAGATTCCGTCTGGGCCTTCTGAAAATGCAGACTGAAGCAAGCGAATGGGATAAAACAGTGTAAAACATGGCAAATCAAGGTATGGCAATCGACATGCAAAATTAGAATCTCATGCACAGCTGAGAACTTTGGTGATGAATCAACCGCTGCTCTTTACTCGCTGTTTTAACATCAAAAATAGCCAAAAAACAGCTACACTCTTTGGGTCATGAAGCAGCTACCTATCTATGCATGTAGTGTAAAAATGCTCCTGCAGGGGGCGTGATTGATCGTTTAGTTGAAATAAGCTTCATCTGCTGTATTTTCTCAGCTTCAGAGTCTTGATAAAATTATTATGTGCAGTCATTCATACAAGAAGTGGTGTAACGCATCGATGGGACACGTGGGGAGGGCAAGGCTGGCGGGGAAATGGAAGAGGGCACTCACCCGCTGCTCCCCTCCCTCTCTGCGAGGATCGAGCTTCTTGGCGAAGTGCCTCAGGTTGTCGTAGTTGTGGAAGTTGAACAAGGACACCAGATCCTACAGCAGGAGAGAAAGACACAGGAGTCAGTCCGAGAGGCACACACACACACACACACACACACACAAACACACACACACAGTGTCTGAAGGTGGTCTGCTAGTGACAGGAGAGTGTGCAGGGCATAGAAAAGGTGCCTGCTTTCATTAAAGCACTCTGTACTATGGTAATGCTGAAATGAACCTCCTTCACAATGTTATTCAACTTCTCAGGTTCAGTGAGGTTTAGTCCATGTGATCACTTTTAATAGTCTCTGAAGGTGACATTTCTAGGTTTAAAAGGGTGTTGTTGTTTAGGAAATTATGTGGTTATATATTAAACCATAGAATAATACAAGTTCCACTTAAAAAAAATCAATACAAATAATTTAATATAATATATATATATATATATATATTTATTTATTTATTAAATAAAGCGACTTAAAAATGGGTACAATAAAAGCAATCAAAATCAACAAAAGAGCAATGATATACAAGTGCAATAACAAGTCTCAGTTAACGCAGTACACTTACAAGGACTTAAAAAGAAAGAAATTATATATATATATATATATATATATATATGTGTGTATATAAATAAAATAAAAAGAAAATGGATAGAATGAAAAAAAAGAATAGAGCAAGCTAGTGTTAGGCCTTTTTTGCTTTTGATAATTGTATAATAAATTAAAATAAAACAGAATAAAAAAAGATTAAAAAAGCCATTTCTATTTTTTTTTAAGAAAACAAGCAGCAAATGAATAGAGTGGAAGTATAAAAGGGACAAGTGTTTTTTTATTTTATTTTAAGAATAGAATTCGAATAGAGAGTGCTAGAGTCAGAGGTTCAAATAAAGATGGAAAAGATGAAGATGGAGGGAGGGAACATTTAAAAGTCTGTAAAAGTGATTTTGTGCTTCTTTGGGATGGCACAATCAAGCGATGTTCACTTGCAGAATGCAAGTTTCTAGAGGGCACATAAGTCTGAAGTAATGAATTTAGGTAAAGGAGTGCAGAGCCAGTGGTAGTTTTGTAGGCAAACATCAATGTCTTGAATTTTATGCGAGCAGCTATTGGTGTGTCGTGTATTCTTTTCAGTTCATACAGTTGCTGCTGTATTCTGGATTAATTGTAAAGGTTTGATAGAACTGGCTGGAAGACCTGAAATATATATATTATTGTGTTTTCAGGGTTAGAAGCAACCAATGTTTTTCTTTTAATAAATATCTAGTTTTTGAGTTCATAAAGTTAAGACAATGCTGAATAAAGTCGTAGTTTTTGTTATTTTTGGACCAAAATGTATTTTCGATGCTTCAAAAAATTCCAACAGACCCTCTGATGTCACATGGACTACTTGGATGATGTTTTTCTTACCTTTCTGGACATGGACAGTATACTGTACACACAGTTTCAATGGAGGGACTGAGAGCTCTCGGACTAAATCTAAAATATCTTAAACTGTGTTCCGAAGATAAAAGGAGCTCTTACTGGTTTGGAACGACATGAGGGTGAGTCATTAATGACATAATTTTTCGGTGAACTAACCCTTTAAAGTCTCTTCTTCCCTATTGTGACATATATCAGGGTGAAGAATCATTTATATTAAATACTGTAGTATGATTTAATAATAATTGTTTATTTTGATTTCATGTGGACTCAAGCTTGTGGTATAAGCAGTACACTTGATGGTGACCTTTAAACTCTACTTCACCTTGTAAACTATGACTATGAAAGTGTTCACTGATTCAGGACACTCCCTGAATTTGTTGGGAGTTGGCAGGAATGTCTGAATGTCTCATCTTTCGTCCATTTCCTGTCTTGTGACCCACTGGCCTGCCAGTTGTTACTGTTCTTTTGGCACAGCCCCTGTTCTTTTTAGCTCTGGCCCCTTTGCTGGGGACCACTAATGAGTCAAAGACATGGATTGTGGCCACACTGATTTCCTTAGGACACACGGGGAGTAATTATAGACTCCTTGACCTTTAGCAAGGGTCTGAGAGGCTGCACTGATATTCAGACTTTAACAAGTGCTGCTTCTCAGAATGACCTAAAATAACACAGACAGATTCTGGTCATTTCACAAGTGCATGAGAAGAGAATCAAAACTACAGCAAACAGATAAGACAAGCGATAGATAACAAAAAGCATATTTAAAAACATTCTGTCCCATTCATTGTATTTATGTCTGATATGCATCTAGGGCCAAGTAATACAGCTTAAAATTATTAAACAAAAAATTGGGACATATTTTGACAATGTTTCAATATAATGTTTATGTATTTCAACTTAGATGTAAAACACTGTAGAAAATCGTAAAAATTGCACACTTTTTTATTATTATTATTTTTTAATGAATTATAAATAATAAAAATGTATCATGTATATAAACAGCTAACATACTGGTCCAAAAATTGGGATTGGTAAGATTTTGTAAGGTAAGGGGGGGGGGGGGGGTGTTAAATGCATTATTTGCTAAAAAAAAAAAAAAAAAAAGTTTATTCCTGTGATAGCAAAGTTGAATTTTCAACTTTTCAGTGTTATTGAGGAAAAAAACATTTTTTATACCATTGTTATGCTAAAGAATGCTTTTATTATTATTATTATCAATCATGAAAACAGTTATGCTGCTCAATTTTTTTGTAGAAACTATTTTTTTTCAGAATTCTCTTTTCAAAAGCATTTATTTAAAATAGAAATAATTTGTAACAATGTAAAACATATATATATCACATTTAACACACACACACACAAACATACATAAATATATATGTGTGTGTTCATGTGTGTTTGAACATTTACGATCTTGCCAAGCGTTTTCAAATATTTTTTCCCACCTTATTTTCAGTTCATAGGTTGAATTTTATAAGAAATGAAAGTGTTTGTGTGTGTAGGTGTGTCTGCAAACGAGAACACTGACATACCGTACAGAACTGGATGCCCCGGACACTGTTGCCGAGTTTGTCCAATGGAGGAGACCAGCACATGATGCCCATCACATTGGGCACAACCAGCAGAATGCCGCCAGATACACCTGACTTGGCTGGTAGACCCACCTGAACAAAATACATTCAACAATTATATTCAGATAAATAGGATAACCATAACTGAAGATATTGTATTTGACAGTAGGATTCTGGGTGGGGATCACTAAGAAGAAATAACCTGGTTTATTTTCATTTTCTATAACTAGCTTGATTGGCATTTAAATTAGGGGTGTTTGCAAACCACAATTATGTTGTATTGCAAGAAATAAGTCACAGTTTTTTTTATCTGAAATACTTCATACTTAATTGGTACAACTGTTTTTGGTATGTATTGGTATGTAACTTGGATAAATATGACTTAATGAGGGCAGGCGATGTTTAAAAGTTTACTTTAATGTTTCCCTTAAAAGTTAAAGAAAATAGTTAAAATAAATAAATTTGAAATGGAAAGGAAAAGGAAAAAGAGGAGAGTTCACATGATGTGGTAACACAGTATTCCAAAATAACAGGAAGTGAGTTGGCATAAATACTGTGTGAACTACTGTGATCATGTGAATCTGCATCAACAAAAACTTACATGGAAGGCGAACTGTCCGGAGAAGTCATACATGCCACAGGAGTGCATGAGGCTGAGGGTGTCTCGCACGGACTCGGGGCTCAGCACACGCTCGCCTGTGATTGGACAGAAGCCGCCGTTGGCCAATGTGGCAGCCATGACGCTAGCGCTCTCACACGTTACCTCGATGGAGCACAGCTGCACATATAGATGCAAAAACATATAAACACAAAATATTAAGCCAGGATGCCAAATCACAGTTTTTATTTCAGCATGATTTGTTTGACAGCTTTCCTCATGGATTTTACAGAAAACAACACCCTAAGAATTTGACCACGTGTGTGTCTGTAAGAGAAAGCCATCAGCTGCACTATCCTATTACACACACCGCATGATCTCAGAGGCACATGACAGGAGTCAAGGGACAGTCACTGCAGTCCTGCCATGCTCGTGCCATAACAAACTAAACCAGAGCAAATCACCTTTCTATGTTCTCCAATAAACATTCAATTGTAATATATCGGCAGTGATTTACAGATTCTGATTCACAAGCTCTTTCTTTAATTTGATTACAATTTTGATTTCTTTAAATATTGATTTATTTGATAATTTACTACCATTTGAAAGTTTGCATCCAAGGATACATTGCAATGTTTCACAATGTGAAAGTAAACCATGCGTTTTTTTTTTTTTTTTTAAATGTAATTTCAAGTAAAATTTGTTCATTAGAACTTTCAATTAATCAAAGAATCCTGAAAAAAACATTTCAGCAAAAAGACATTATTAAGCATCATTGACAATAATAATAAAATCACTAAATCAGCCTAACAGAATGATTTCTAAATGGAGTAATGGAGTAAATAATATAATATAAATATTATGTGTGTCTATATATATATATATATATATATATATATATATATATATATATATATATATATATATATATATATATATATATATATATATATATATATATATATATATATTAGTGCTGTCAATCGATTAAAAAAAATTAACTAATTAATCGCACAATTTTTTAAAATTAATCGCGATTAATCGCGATTAATCGCAATTAAAAGACTGAAACTTTTTGGATATGTAAATGTAAAATGTAAATAATTAATGTAAACTCAAGACAAAGAAACTATTTAAATTCAAAATATGATTGTTTATTGGAATTTTTGTTTAACTTGTAACACAGATTTCCTCATGTAAACAACATACCTGCAATAAACCATCAATATCCTCCAAATTAACTGTTGGCTTGAAAGCCATATTTATTACAGAAATAAAAACACAGGCATGTAAGTACCATTTGAATTTCAAAACAATCAATGCCAATAAAAAACAAAAATGATTTCCATGTTGAATTCTAAGTGGACTGCAAAAAAATTCCAAAGTATAGTCATTGCCAGTGCTTTAAGTGGGCCGGTACGCACCGGTACTCAGTACCGCCACTTCCAAATATAGCTCTTGAGCGTACCGCCACCTCTCCGTGCGCCCAGAACGTGCTTGTAGCGTACCGGTACGCTCATTTGGACATCTGTTTTAATAGAGGTTTTAATGTTTTACCTGCACTGCCGATTTTCAGAGCGCCCTTCACAATGCAAGCTTCCTAATTCATCCCACCCAGAGCAGAAACTACATTACTCATTCACCCTTAAGTTATACAAGTGAATAGCGCATGTGTCGCTTTTCCCACTGTTAAGTGTCAACAACTCAACGTGGCCGGAGAAGGTGTGTGAAACTCGTTGTGAGTTATACTAAAGCAAAATCTTGAGTATTTATTGTCTGATAAACATTAAAAACTGTCTGCGGAGGTTGAGTCGTCCTGCAGCCCCCGCTGGCTGTTCATTGGCTGCAGCATCTTTTTTCTAAGTTCTAAAAAAATACCGTAGACGGCAAGGCACAAATTTAGATATTCATTTATCTAATTAATCTATAGCCTATGCACAAAGATAATATGATCTTTTTGTCCCCTTTTTGTTTTAAAGCTTGATGAAGAGAGAGAGCGCAAGTTGCTGCAGCTGAGGAGGACAGTGATGCACGCGCACAGGAGTGATTGACAGTTCGCGGCACTGTGCACAAAAAATACTCCGCTACACAATTATTTCTTTATTTTCGTTTAAGCTTATTAACGTTAGCGTTACAGAAAGGTCTGATTTACGCACTGTTACAGTCATACAGTCATAATGTTTCTTGTGGCAGACTGAAGAGTAATCCGGCAGAGTTTTATACTGAAACTTTCCGTCTAAAAGTCCTTCCTTGGTCTTATCCATATTTCTTTGCACGTTGAACATACATAGGCCACAACTGGAAATAAAAAAAACTGCAACCGCGTTAATTGCGTTATTTTATTTTAACGCGTTAAATATTTCAAATTAATCGAATGCGTTAACGCGCTAATTTTGACAGCACTAATATATATATATATATATATATATATATATATATAGAGAGAGAGAGAGAGAGAGAGAGAGAGAGAGAGAGAGAGAGAGACATTTTTATATATTAAATATTTTAAAACAGTAATATTTCATATTTTAACAGTTTTTTCTGTATTTTTGATCAACTGAATGCATTAAAAAAAACATGTTAAAAATATTACTAACCCCAAACTTAAGAATAGTAGTTTATATCAGTTACAATGTCAGCATTTAAGAAGGCAATCACAAAATGCATTGCAACAAGCTCATAACTTTTTTTGTTGCAGTAACTCAGTTCTGACAGTAACTCAGAAATGGGAGGCAGGTCTCTACACACCTGAAAGTAGAGGTCCAGAACACCAGTCATGTCTGTACCATCTGGAAAGCACTGCATTCAAGAGAAACTTAGAATTAAACATGAAACCACTCCTGGACAAAGGGGCCATTTACACAAAAAAATGTTAAGTTAATTTTCCATTTTATCTAAACATGCACTTTACAGACATCTTTGATCATTGCGCTTGCGTCTCACATCTCAGCATTTCACGCAGGATACGGCATTTTAAAAACACATTTAAAGTTCAAGTTCAAAGTTCAACACATCTTGGAGCGTTGTGTTCAAAGCAAAAATGTGTTCTGTGTGAATGGCCCCCAAAAAATAACAGCATGTAAAATGTGAGGGGTATATTTGAAGAGAAATAGAGAGATGAATGGGTGCAATAAATCACCTAATCAGATGACAAATCACATCCCTGCGATACTAACCTTCTTCTCTTTCAGGTAATAGCCAATAGCGAAATTCCTGTCTCCTGACTCACGCTCCGACTGGAATCTAGATCAGTTGATAAAAATAATCAGTTACCTCAATCAAACCCAACAACACAAATCATGCATAACATAGAAACAGATTCTGAAAGTACAGAAGAGGACTATTTTTGGACTGCTTGCCCATTGTTTTTATGATCAAAACTATAGAACTGGTAGCTCAACATACGTGGCATTGCTGAAACCAACATATTCATTTCCTGCCATCTTCTTCAAGAAGTTCATCATCTGCAAGAGAGAAATCAGAACAGGTCAAACTCAAAAACAACAGTTACTCTGAAGAATAAACCATAATCTTTTTATAATTAACTCACATAATCAAACTTCTCAGCATTACTTGCCCCCTGCTGAAAGACACAGGAAACCATAGGGAAAAATAAATCAGAACAATAACTAACTCATACAGATTAGCAGTAAGGAAATTGATCACTTCATTCCTTTAATATTACTAGTACAATGCTAAAATTGTCAGTTAGTAATCTGTTGTTAGAAATCAATGAGATCATAATCATTTCATATGTGTACTACGGTAAAGTACTGTTATGCTCTACAAAGGAAATGATGATGAACCGCTACAGAGCAAGGACTGGAGTTAAACGTGTTCATGAAGACCTGTAGGCCAAACACAGAAGTGGTCAAAAAACAGAGTGGATGTGAATCAGAAGGGTTGGTAATGTCTTAAGATGATGTGCAAGGAGGATCTGTGCATTGTGTGTTGATGCGTTTCTGAGTGAGTGTGGATCAGTGTCCACTAACCTACAAGTATGGGTTGAGGCACCCATCAAATTAATGCAAAGAGAGCCATTGAGATTGATTGCATTTGTGCCATAAACGGACAGTGACTAATGTGTTTGTTTGACTGTCTGTTTAGACTGCTGAACATCAGGGGTGTAAAGTACGCAAATAATTGCACTTTAATTACTATATTTCTGTAGTATTTTGGGAAAACTATATTCTTACCAAATTAAATTTACAAAGGGGGTAAAAAAGTATAATCATGTTAAAGCCTGACAATGCATTTGTTGTATGTATAAACAATATAATTAAAATGCTTGGGTGATATTGTTGAAAGAAAGTAATGCTTTAATTCACAAAACCTATAGTAAAGACTATACGGCTGTCACAAAAATGTCAATTTCAATTAAATCAGTTTTCACAGAAATTCTAGGCACCACTTTTCAACAAAAAACTATAACTAAATGCAAACAGTTTCTCTGTATTTTTACACCCCTGCTGGACACTATTATATATGCTGAATGTATTGCATACCCAGTTTACTTGAGAAACACACAAAGGCCATGCATCATTATTTTTGCACTAAGATCTTATGAAAAAAAAAGGCTGAATACAATAATAACAAACGGCCTCTATGTGCTTCCATAGTTTCCATCAGTAAAGACCATTTGGTCCAGCACAGATGCTCTCTATTTTATGCAGTTGGCACCTTATTAAGGAACACAATGGCACTACTGATATTTTAGTATCCAGGCTTGTTCATGGGTAGGGAGGGAAAAATGGAAAGGAAAAATTACCAACGTCATTGACCTGCAGCAGTGGTCAAAAAATCCCACAGATCCTACGTCTGCAAAATATGTAACAACATAAAACAGCACACAGAGCCTTCAACAGCATATCACACGCTTTTAGTACACGCTCATGGCGGTGCTCAAGGACTCGGACAGAATAGGAGGAAATGATGTCATGCATTACTTAGGTGCAAAGGAAACCGACAGGCACGACTTACATTCAGCACTGACCTACCAGCACACATCAGAGGGATGAAAGACATTTATCACAGGAGAGCAATATGAGAAAAGCAATCACGATGGTTGAGTTTAGGTGTGATGGGAGATGCGAGGTTGAACTTCACGGTCTGTTCACAAGACGCCTCACAATAGTCACGCAGAGTGACTGACGATGCATCCTTTTAATGTGTGGATTGGTGCTGGGTTAAAACAGATTCTAGGGCTGTCAATTGACTTTTAATTACATTACGTGCATGTTTTGTAACAAATTAATAAATTGCCTATAAAAGAAGATAAATAATTATAAAACCAAAAAGTCATAAACCCCTCTCTCTCTCTCTCTCTCTCTCTCTCTATATATATATATACATATATATATAGATAGATAGATAGATAGATAGATAGATATATTTCCACAGCACTCCCGTTTGCAGTTGGGTCTGTCAATCCCTTGAAGCTATATTTGTACATAACATCTACAGTTTTTTTCTATGTGAAAAGGCACTATATATATACATCAGTGACAGTTGCAAGTTTGCAACATCTAGATGAAAGTAGTGCCCGACCAATGTTTTTTTTAGGGCCAATACTGATACTGATATTAGGGAGTAAAAAAAGGCAGATACCGATATATCGGTCGATATTCTTTGTGTATATTATAGAATATAGTATAAACTAGGGGTTGCACGGTTCGCTGAAAAAAAAAATTAACCGTTTGGTTCACCACACACAGTTCGGCACACGTTGGGACCGCAGTTCAACTTATATCTGACAAAGAATCTGTAATATCACCTGTAATATGGTTTGCTATAAATAGCACGTAAAAAATATGCGTAAGGGATCCCCTGAATTTGGTGCGGATTCAACATGCTGTTACAGAAATATGGCGGTTCAAATTTCAATGGTTTTCCATAGGGATGCACCGAAATGAAAATTCTTGGCCGAAACCGAAAACCGAAAAAGAGAAAACTAAGGCCGAAAACCGAAACCGAAACACCGAAAGAAATTATGCCAATTATTAGTACCATTGCATTTATTGCTATGACAGTGTACTAACTTTACTAAAATTAAGACATTGCAATTGCATAAATTAATATTAAAGTTTCAAAGATAAATATAGCTGCAAGCAGCGATGGCGGGCTCAAGCCACCAATGCCATCGCCACCCCGGTGGCATCAGGTAAACTGTGCGCAGCGGGCACATGCATTCACAATATCCCTCTGGCAGTGAGGTTTTAAAGGATACGGCAGTTAAAGGGTTAATCCGAATCATCTAGACATTAAAATCACATTTATATATATATATCCCATATATATATATATATATATATATATATATATATATATATATATATATATATATATATATATATATATATATATATCCCATATATATATATATATCCCATATATATATATATATATATATATTAATCCCGGATTCTGGAAGATATATTCCTTAAACCATCGGACAAGAGGAGGTGGTGCTGGTCCTTCACGAGTCACTCTAATCTGTTCATAAAGCCTATATATAAAGTCTTAATATATAGTATTTCACAATACTTCATGATATTCTAATTAAATATTTTTTTTGGAATCTTAGATCTCTCAGAACCTGACAAATTGTAATTCTGAGACTCCAGGAAAGTGGCAGTTCTGTAAAATGTTGGCGCTGGAGACTAAATGCTCCCTGATAGTTTCACACCTAATTCAGTTAACACACACACACACACACACATTACCCACAGTGAGAGAGGGACAGAGTGACATCAGATATATGATAGTTTTTTAATTTTCTATCATCAATATAGTGTTGTATAGTCATGAAACTATGCATATTTCCTCAGAATGACTGGTCTTCCATGTGTAAATTTTTTTGAAGTGTTTAGAAGCTGCACTTTAAAAAAATTAAAAGACATTTACTGGTTCCTTTTTTACTATTATTTCAAAAAATCACCACGACAAAACCATTCAAGCTATCCAAAATTCATTCGCACCTGTTCTGTAAGATTAATTCTTTAAACAGTGGTAAAAGAGGATGTGGTGGTGAACCTTCAAGAGTCACTCAAAACGTATCTGTCCATAAAGCCTATAAAGAATTATTCTTAATATACAGTTCACAATACTTCAGCTTGTTATTCTAATTAAGTGAGGGTCATTTTATCAGTAAAATACATAAAATTCATATTATTTTTCTCTGAAAGATTTCTATAAATGATTTAAATCATACTTGTTTCTACAATAATTATTTAAAAGTAATCCTATAGCTCCATCTGGTGGCCATTATTGGTACTAAGAATTGCAAGCTTGATTTATAAGTTATGATAGTTTTAATTTTATGCTGGCTCTTGAAAATGATAAAGCTATGAAACTTACTGTGCTTCCTTCAAATGATGACTTCTATTTATATAAACAAAAATTATGAAGAGTAAGAATGAAAAATGTTAAAGATATAGTAAAATAACTATTGCATTTTTTTGTTACTTTAATAAATCTCTATGGCAACACCATTTAAGCTATCCTAAACTCATTCACAATTTAACATGTCAGTATATTGGCATCATGTTGAAAAAGGAGTATGGAGCAGTATGAGGAGGAGTATGAATTCATTTACAGGCTGATTTTATCATAAATCCACAATAAAATTTCCGAGTTCTGTATCAATCTGTGTGGTTGTTTGTTTATTTTTATCTTTTATTTTTCATAGGAAGATAACTGACCCTTTACTCTCCTTTTTAATAAATGTGCTTATAAACCAAGAACAAGCTATTTATAGCTGTATTTATAAACTGCGTACTACTGACTATTAATATTGGGACAAGGCTTTATAAAGCATGAACTGACTATTTACTTTTTGAGTTTTAAATTATTATTTGCAGCACAAATAAGGTTTTTTAGGATTTTTTAAAATCCCTAAAACTGTCAGAAAAGGATAAGGCCTAAAATTACTATGTTAGTGGCAAAATGTATTTGTTTTTATAACTATAATGCATAAACTATGAAATTATACAAAATGTATAAAAAAGTACAACAGTTATTGTTTTCAAATGTTTTTTATTTATTGGAAAACAATAACAATAATTTTTAGGGGGGATTTACATTTAAAAAAATTAGCCTACTGCAATCATTCTAAACAGCTTGAATAAAACCTGTTAATATTTATTATAGACCACTGTAACTGTGTATAATCTAACAAACAAGTTTATTATGAAAATGGAAGTGTGTACACCAAATAAATTGGACGATAAAGAAAATATAATAGTCAATAGTATAGTAGAGCATGTTTTAGGTTTTTTTTATGCGTTTAGATGCAGAAATGGACAAATCAAATGTAAAATAAAATTGAATTGATTTAATTAAATATAGATTAATTCTTGTTAGAGCAAAATAATAAATAAATAAATAAATACTTACACACATTAAAAAAGCAGCCAAGATGAATGAGCTTTATTTTTTATATAGATTAAAATTGAAGACAGAAGCAGCTGGTATATGCGGTCACTTAATATTAAAATCCGATCCACTTCAGATTTATTTCTCAACAGTTTATGTTCACGTGGCTGTTTTCGTTTATATTAGCCAAGCAATTATGTATTTTGAAATAATCTTGTCCGTGATGTGTCCGTTCTTACGACGAAAGGCAGAATCCTGCAGCTCGAGAGATAACGTTATATGTTATTCTGCCAGTCGCGCTTTCAAACAGTCTTGCGCACATAAACGGGTCACAAACACCTGTATTTAGCTCGTGTTGTGTTATAATGGGTGTATTGTGTGCATTTGTGGCAATAATTTATTTTAAAAAGCTCTTAAACAAGAATAAATTCGTTTGTTTTGAACTTGTGACACTGTGCGCGCTGATCGGAGGCAATGATTTCAGCTAGACAGCCGCGAATATTTCATTTTCACACAAACAGTTCAAAAACATCTTAATTAGGCTCTTGGTGTGTTCTAATTGGTGTATTGTGTGATATCGCTGCAATACTTTATTTTTAATAGCTATAAAACAAGAATAAACTCGTTTTTTTCTGAGCTCATCATTCCACACGCTCCTGCTCAGAGCGGTGATTCATCTCTCGTGTTTCTCACGTATCACTGACCACACATCAATTATTAATGAGCCCTGACCTGATAATAATCATATATGTTGGTTTAGCTTGTCAGTGTGAATTAAATCCAAGTATTTATTTGTATTTTAACCGATTTAAAAGTGAAACCAAAAGAGAGTCTCCTCCCTTTTTTAGTCCGGTAACTGCACCTGTAGGGGCGCATTTTCTCTGAGACAATGGAAGTCTAAGCACACACACTCAAACAGATGGACAGAGTGAGATG
This sequence comes from Carassius auratus, assembly GCF_003368295.1. NCBI lineage: Eukaryota > Metazoa > Chordata > Actinopteri > Cypriniformes > Cyprinidae > Carassius > Carassius auratus. Next base: position 11,261,765 of record NC_039251.1, on the reverse strand, counting down.
AGATGTCTGACAGTTTTTTAATTTTCTTTTAATCATACAGTGTTGTAAAGTCATGAAACTATGCATACTTACTCAGAATAACTTTTTTTTCTGTATGAAAAAAGGTTTTGAAGTGTTTGGAATTTAAAAATGAAGGAAAATTAATAATTCCATTTTTACTGTCATTTAAAAAAATCACCACGACAAAACCATCCAAGCTATCCAAAACCCATTCACAATTTAAGTTGTTTAAAATGTTTTGGCATCATGTAGACAAAGTTTGGTGTGTATAGTGTTACTCTCCTCTGAGCAGTATGCATTAATTCACAGCTAAATGTAAAAATAAATCCACATTCAAATCAAAATAGCTGACTTCCTGTTGATCGTAGCTGATGACTGTGAATTAGAAAGTTGTCCGTCTTGATAAGAACAATTTATGTACCAAGTTTGGTGTCTGTAGCTAAAACTAACCCCCCCACTTTTGACAAAAGGTGGCGCTATAGAGTGCCTCATTCACGCCCTTTTAAAAGCTTTTGCCATTGTCTAGCTATCACTAATACTGATATGTGTTTTGAGTTTCATGTAAATCTGAGCTTGTTGTCTGCCTCAAACTCACCATAACAGAACATTCAAGTTTGACACGTTGCCATGGCAACACTATATCAGATATCAATATCCCCACAACAGATTTACATCGGCCGTGTTTTGTCATTATTCTGATGAAGTTTTCAGTAAATCGAGTAAAAATAAGATGCTGAATTCAAAGCATTTGGAAAATGACACACTTCCTGCTGCCAGTTGGTGGCGCTATAACGTTGACTCTTAATAGTCACATATATACAATCAGTATCATACAACGAACAAACCCATGAAGTTTGATCAAATTCAGGAAATGTATGTGGATGTTATTAGACATTTCCTGTTCCTCATTTCTCGCCATAAGTTCCACGCCTCGCCACGGGCAAACCGTTCGAGATATCAAAAATCCCCTCGCAATTTTTCATCCACAATGTCTTGAGATCATGTTCACCGAGTTTCGTGGCGAACGGGTTGAAAACCTCAGAGGAGTATTTCAAATTCCAGAGCATGCTTTTTTTAAACAGCCCTGAATAGCTGACTTCCTGTTGGGCGGAGCCTATGACATAAAGCGCGAAAGTTGTTCAGCTCAATGAGATCTATAAGTGTACTGAGTTTCATATAAATACATGCAAGTGTGTGTGAGCTATGGTTCAAGATTTCTGACTGTGTTCCAGGGGGTGCTGTAGAGCCCCTGTGCCACGCCCGGGTCCCAGCCTCTGCGGCGTCCTGATGGCCGCAGATTCCAATGTGTGTGCCAATTTTCAAGAGTTTTTGAGCATGTTAAGGCCCCCAAAAACCCCCGGAAGGTTTAATAAAAAATAAAAAAAATAATAATAAGAATAATCCTTAGAAGAACAATAGGGCTCTTCGCCCCTTCGGGCTTGAGCCCTAATTACAATTACATAACTTATTTAAAAAAAAAATACATAAAAATACATAATTACAAATGATGCAAATATTTATTAAGCACATTGCAACAATGCACAGTATAAAATAAAATTCAAACTAAAAATGTATCCCACTCATGTGTATATTTAATAATAATGTACAGGCCTACTGACCTGCAGAAAGGTTTTAAAATGAACAGTGCATTTAGGTGAAGTGCATTTGAAATTTTTCTATGTAGGACTAGAAAGTGCATTACTTCTCCAGTTGGCAAGACTGTTATCACTTCTGGGGATGGGGACTTCAGACAGATAACCATCTAGCTGTTGAGCAGTTGAGCTTGTCATCTGCCTGACATTTGAGAAATATTTGAGAGAGTGTATTTAAATAGGGCCAGGGCATAAATAAACATTTTTATCAAATTAAAGCAGAAATCTAGCAGAAAATCTAGCATAACTATAGCTACAATCTGATATTATGTATGTATATATGTTTGTGTGTGTGTATAAGAACAAAATAGCCAACATATTATTATCATTTGAGGCACTTTCTTGCAGAATTCCACTGAACATATCAGACAACGATGGTGCACGCCACTCATCTGGTGCAGAGACCAGTCTTTTTTTCTGCGCTCTGATCTGTCTCCTGCGCTTGGCGCTTCTCCGTCTCCACGCGGGTTCTCCGCATCCAGCGCGGCCTGGATCATTTCTTGTGCGCGCTGCCTTATTTCCGCATCCAAGTAATGGTCTTTATAACGCGGATCAAGCACATTCGCGATGAAGTGCAGAGGATCCGAAAAGATCTCAGTGAGACGTGTGCTAACAGACTCTATAAGACTGTACTTTTCTTTGTTTTCACTTCGTGGTCCGTCTTAATCTCTTTGTTAGGAGACGTTTTAGTGCTGCGAATAAAGGAATACGAAGAGAGAGAATGTTCTCACTGGTGTTAAGTGAATGTCGCGGGGAGCTCGTGGTCTTTGCTATGCAGGTGCACGTGCAGGTCGCGGTTTCTGTTTGCGTCATCACAACATTTCGGTCGTGTTGTTTCGGTAATAAAAGTCTATCGGCCGAAAACCGAAAAGGCCATTTTCGGCCGAAAATTTTCGGTGGCCGAAATTTCGGTGCATCCCTAGTTTTCCATAGACTTAAGCTTTAAATCATTTCATCTAGGTTGCCAGTAGCAAACAATGTAGCACACTCTGCTGCATTATATGTTCTGTAAAAAACGTTCATATTGGCGACAGGCTCATATCTGCCGATAATATTGGCAAAACGATATATCGGTCAGGCTCTAAATAAAAGTAGTTCATCTTTATGATTTATTACACTAAAAATTACATTAAATTGACAGCCCTAATGAATGCCTAAAAATATGAACAGTTTTTCTTATGCAAGCTTGTCAATGCAGAGGATAAAAATAGTTCCTACATCCTAGAAATGTGTATGTGCATTTGTATGTGTGTTTTGTTTAGAAATAATCACTCTGCATAACACGCACACATGCATATGTACACAAGGGCTCAACTGTGAGCATATATTACAGTGTAAACTGTGCATAAAGCAATAAGAACCTGTGAATCTACAGGATCTACAGCTACATTACAAAATCGCCATTACCCCAGCTGGAGTGTTTTTCTTGTCTTGTGTGTTTGCACATGGATTAAAACATATAAAAGATCAAGGTGAATCCGTGGTATTACACAAACACAACCAAAAGGTGCAAACAACTCCAAGAAATACCAGCCAGGCTTCATGAAACCACTACAAAGGCTTATAGCAAAAACACTAAATATATAATATGATGCATTTTATAGTCTATAGAGATTTTCTTTTTAATATGGCACAAGTAGGTCTGGGCGATATAACCAATATCCACGATACATTTGCTATTATATTTCCTGTGATTTAAAATCAAGCAACTATGTGAATATCTTGAATATCATATGGATTTTAATGCAAAGTTTGCAAAAAGTGTTTAAGTAGTAAAATTAGTAAAATTAGCTTAAGCTTAAATAGTAGTATAAATTATATTGGACACAATTTAACAACATTTTTGACATATGATTAAATTATTTGTTTGCATCTTGTGTAAGACTTTTATATATTAAATGTTTTAATATATGTATATATATATTAGGGCTGGGCAAGTTAAAGGGTTAGTTCATCCAAAAATGAAAATTATGTCATGAATAACTCACCCTTATGTTGTTCCAAACCAGTAAGAGCTCCTTTTATCTTCGGAACACAGTTTAAGATATTTTGGATTTAGTCCGAGAGCTCTCAGTCCCTCCATTGAAGCTGTGTGTACGGTATACTGTCCATGTCCAGAAAGGTAAGAAAAACATCATCAAAGTAGTCCATGTGACATCAGTTGAAATTTTTTGAAGCCTCGAAAATACATTTTGGTCCAAAAATGGCAAAAACGATGACTTTATTCAGCATTGTCTTCTCTTCCGTGTCTGTTGTGAGAGAGAGTTCAAAACAAAGCAGCTGGATATCCGGTTCGCGAACGAATCATTCAGTTCACCAAATCGAACTGAATCATTTTAAACGATTCGCATCTCTAATACGCATTAATCCACAAATGACTTAAGCTGTTCACTTTTTTAATGTGGCTGACACTCCCTCTGAGTTCAAACAAACCAATATCCCGGAGTAATTCATGCATTTAAACAGTACACTGACTGAACTGCTGTGAAGAGAGGACTGAAGATGAACACCAAGCCAAGCCAGATAACGAACAATAAACGGACTCGTTCACGAGTGAAGAACCGTTGACAGTCAGACGCGTCCGATTTGTGAACCGAGGAGCTGATGATACTGCGCATGTGTGATTCAGTGTGAAGCAGACCGACACACAGGGCGTCTGAACTGAACTGATTCTTTTGGTGATTGATTCTGAACTGATTCTGTGCTAGTGTTATGAGCGCGGGTAAACCGAAGGCTTGAATCAAGGACAATTGTCGCAAATGACGCCATTACGTTGAGTGCAAAAGAACCGGTGAACCGTTTTCTTCAACCGGTTTATTGAATCGAACTGTCCGAAAGAACTACTGGTGATCCGAAAACCGATGCAACCGGTTCTTCACTCGTGAACGAGTCAGTCTAATGTTCGTTATGTGGCTCGGCTCGGTGTTCATCTTCAGTCCTCTCTTCACAGCAGTTTAGTCAGTGTACTGTTTGAGTGCATGCATTAGTCTGGGATATTGGTGATGCTGAATAACAATGCTGAATAAAGTTGTCGTTTTGCCATTTTTGGGCCAAAATGTATTTTCGATGCTTCAAAAAATTCCAACGGACCCTCTGATGTCATATGGACTACTTTGATGATGTTTTTCTTACCTTTCTGGACATGGACAGTAGACCGTACACACAGGTTCAATAGAGGGACTGAGAGCTCTCGGAATAAATCTAAAATATCTTAAACTGTGTTCCGAAGATAAAAGGAGGTTTTACATGTTTGGAATAGCATAAGGGTGAGTTATTCATGACATAAATTTAATTTTTGGATGAACTAACCCTTTAACGTGTTATTATTGCGTTAACGCATTAATTGATTAACCCCATCAATTATTTTATTGCACGTTAACACAGTTTTTTATTACAATGAAAGTCTGTGCGGATTGGCTCAGAATACACATACAGACTAATCATGGGTCACAGGAGGGGTGGGATGTTGATCACTGGGACACAGTAAGACATGACATGGCCCTTTCACAATATATTGCTTTACAGATCTATCACTTTTGCCGCTTAGATATGTTAACACAATCATGCTGCACATATCAGAAGTTCAGCGCTCCGACACTGCATGCGTGCTGCGCCTAAGCCCAACTGATCCGTGCTCTGGTCCACCTCTTCCAACCGAGTCAGGGCCGGCTAGACGAACCGAACCCGAGTCAGCACGGATTGATCACACTAGTCAAACGTAACGGGCTTTGGGGGTCAGTGATTTGGAAATGAGGGTGGAGTGATTTGGAAATGAGCGACATCTGTGCCACTCACCTGTCTCGAGTCACACAGAGGATATCGGAAGGATAAAAGAAGAGTTATGACAGTGAAGGACGAGAGAGGACCAGGCCTGGGCTTTATTTTGTGTTTGTTTTGTTTGTGCACAGCAGTCATCCGTGAGGGGCTGTCGTGCTGTTTTGTGTTTATCATCTGAATGTTCGTCGGTTCCCGCCTCCTCCTTCACGTGATTGTGAAGTTTATATTGTTACAATCGCGATTAAAACATTTAATCGTTGCCCAGCACTTACGAAAGCACTTACATAAACAATTACATCTGATCTAGGGTACTGAATGGGCTCTGTTATGTAAATTAGTTAATTTTAAAATAGAATTTATGCAATTTTTGTATAAACCACTTATTTAGTTTTATCACCCAGCCTAAGTCACAAGAGTGAGTGGAAAAAATGTGGAGAATAGAAAGTCTGAATGAATTTTACTCAAAATTCATTGAAAACAGACTTTTAACAATAATGGTCCTGAAAACAGGATGAACTTCACACATTGAAGTTCACAATGAGAGTGGAGGCCTTGAGTAGGTGTACTGTGTACAGTAATAAAACACAGAGAAAACACAAGAACCACCTACAAAACACACTGATCGTCATTTAATCTTAGTCTAGGCAGCACTGATCACAATCACTTATTCAAAATACAACTGGTCTTAAAACGTTTATCAGCAATATTCTGGCCACTGCCAAATATCCTAATCTGTTCTAGCTAATTCAAATCAGGTAAAAGTGAGTTTAGTTAGTCAAAAACATGAAAATAAAATAAAAACAAAAGAAAGAGGCTTACCTTAATAAGAGAGGTACACACAATTGCACCAGCGTTCACCATTGGATTATGGGGTTTGTCTGTGGAAAAACACAATTTTATTTCTTTGGGCTGCATATTACAGAAGAAAGCAGTCATGCTGAAGTTGATGGTTATAATCCTTACCGTCCTCATCCAGGAAGAGCTTGTTGAAGCGTAACCCGCTGGGCTCTTTCCCAATGAATCGGTGCACATATTCAGTGCCGTGGTCATGCACGGCAATAGCGTACTTGAGCGGCTTCACGCACGACTGCAGGCAAAATGGCACTTTAGTGTCACCCACTGTGTGTCTGTGCAAAAGAGTAAACAGAGATCAGAACCAGAGACATAACAAATGAAATACACAAAATTAAGTAAACAGATAAAAGGATTCTTAAATAACTTTACACAACTGATGCAAATTTGCTAAAATGGAGCTATCAGAGTTAATTCACTTATTATGGTTCTTGGTTAAAAGACCTTAATAGAACAAAGTAAAATGACTAATGTTATTCCATCAATTTTTGTCAATAGGTCAAGGCTCTGACTGTTACTGTGTAACTAGTCAATGACCACAGTGGGCACCCTGTGTATCTTTACAATAAATCCTATAGCATAGGGTAAACACATACATATTATATCTTAGTATATCCTGATTATCAGAGATCAAAGGATGTACCATGACACATCATGGGTCTAAGTATTGAGGGAAACATTGATGACTGTGAGTTTATAGTCCTCTTATCAATGTCTCTCAAATGAGAAGATTAACATTAGCACATTTTATCTGCACTGGTTGACTAGACCAGGAGATACGTGGAGTGTTTATTCAACTTTAAGATTAGCTGCCACTTTATCTGATGGTTTTAAAACATAAAATACATGAAGTATTTCCGGTACTTGTCATAATGTACATATAGTGAGTGGTCAGTGATTGTGCAATTCAAGTGGTCTGGTTAATAAATACCCAAAATGATCATCAATGGTTGTTGAAATATGAAAATCTTAATACTTTGACATGAAGCTAAACCTTTTTTAAGGGACAAATGCAGTGAAACTAGTCACTTGTCAAAAAACAAAAAAACAAAAAAAAAACCTTCCTCTCTATAGAGACTACATTATGTTATTTATCAAGCTTAAATAAGATAAGTAGTAAATGAAGGTGTACTATTCATACCTTTGTCCATCGACTGTGCAAAGGGAAACGGCCCACAGATCTGGGCTGAATTTGGCAAGTTGGGGAATGTAGTCAGCAACCTGTGAGCAAATAAGTGATCAGAAACAATGGTTGTGTCAAGTTTAAAAGAATCACTGAGAGTTATTATTTGTGTTTCCCTCATCTTACCAGCCCCCCGGAGAGATTTCTGGCCTTCTCATAAAGTGCATCAATATTGGAGGCAAAAGGCTGGAAATCAGGGATGACAAATTTCTTCCGGAAGGCCTGTGTTAGGAGAACAATGTTGCTTTGGACACACCTGGAGAAACAAAGAGGATAGATATTCTCTTGCAACAATCCTTTACACTCCTTCCAAAATGTTTATTTTCGCATTAATTGAAGGTAAAAGAGAAAGAGACTGGATTTGTTCCATTGAACATTTCCCACAGAAAAGTTTTTCTGTTTTACTTTCAAAACAGCTATGGTGTGAGAAAGGAAGCCATGGCTGGTTTCGCAGAGCTTCCACTATAAAGCAGAGGGAAGTAAAGCAGCCACAGATATCATAAACACAGACCTCTCCTGTGATTGTGTCTGAAATATTGGTCCAGTTGCTTTATGAAGGTCCCTGAACGGCCAGAGAAGCTCAAAGCAGCTGTGCATAGTGCTGCTGTGCAGATTTATGTGGATGTGAATTTTCAAAAGGTAATAAATTACTTGCTGTCTATAGGGCAGGGAAGCAAAAGAGGAGCCCATCTGTTTGGAATAGCATACAAGCTTGCTGCTATTTCTGCAGTAAGTACCTATACTGTGTGTGTGTGTGGTTGTGTGTGTGAGAGTGTGTGTACAGACCTCTAACACTAGCTTACACATATTTAGAAAAATTTTATCAATTAATTTTTTGACAGAACAAAGACATTTTAACAGAATATTAGATTTAAAAATATGAAAGCATCTACTTTTGATTGGACAACACACACTTAAAGGGGGGTGAAATGCTATTTCATGCATACTGAGTTTTTTACACTGTTAAAGAGTTGGATTTCCATGCTAAACATGGACAAAGTTTAAACAATTGAGTTGTACGTTTGAAGGAGTTTTTTGTTCCAAAAATACTCCTTCCGGTTTGTCACAAGTTTCGGAAAGTTTTTTCCGAGTATGGCTCTGTGTGACGTTAGATGGAGCGGAATTTTCTTATATTTTTATTCTAATATGTTTATTTCTTAAAGGGGGGTGAAATGCTCGTTTTCACTCAATATCCTGTTAATCTTGAGTACATATAGAGTAGTACTGCATCCTTCATAAATCCAAAAAGTCTTTAGTTTTATTATATTCATAAGAGAAAGATAGTCTGTACCGATTTTTGCCGGAAAAACACGACCGACTGGAGGCGTGACGTGTGGGCGGAGCTAAAGAATCACGAGCGCGAATAGGCTTTTGCGTTGAGAGCATGTGGAAGCTGTGACATTATCGTGAGGGAAAACCCATCATCCAAAACAAACAATGGCTTACAGTCAGATTCAGCCGTTTATTTATGATCCAGAATCAGATCCCGAGGCTGAAACTGAACGAAAGCAGTAGCAGCAATGACTCGCTCCGAGCGGGGCTCGAACCCGGGTCTCTGGTATGGGAGGGGACGCACTAACAAGGAGGCAGAGATATTTGAAGCAGTTTTACTCACCGCCTGCGGTTCCAACACACGATCGTGATCCTTTTTCCTTGGGATTGCATCATCCTTAAGAAATAAACGATGTGCAAATCCGTCGTCAAACTGTAAAACAAGCATCTTCGAAATGCAGGGAACAAACAAAACTCCGTTGATGCTCTGTAAAAATAAACTCCATCCATAAACTTGTGACAAACCGGAAGGAGCATTTTGGGAACAAAAATACTCCTTCAAATGTACAACTTAATTTTTGAAACTTTGTCCATGTTTAGCATGGGAATCCAACTCTTTAACAGTGTAAAAAACTCAGTATGCATGAAATAGCATTTCACCCACCCTTTAAGGATAATGCAGTCCCAACGAAAAAGGGTCACGATCGCGTGTTGGAACCGCAGGCGGTGAGTAAAACTGCTTCAAATATCTGTGTTGTTAACTTAGCTATCGGCGCGTAAGCACATCAAGTAAACAACATGCGATGTTGTCATCAAACTGCACTTTCCACATGTACAGCTTAAAAAAAAAAAAAAAAAGACGACATAAAGTGGAAACGCTAAGCAAATATATACAGTGTTGCTGCTGCTCTTGTTAAATTTCAGCCTCTGGATCTGATTCTGGATCATAAATATACGCTGAATCTGACTGTTAGCCATGGTTTGTTTTTCCTCACGGTAATGTCACAGCTTCCAAATGCTCTCAACGCAAAAGCCTACTCGCGCTCGTGATTCTTTAGCTCCGCCCACACGTCACGCCTCCAGCCGGTCGTGTTTTTCTGGGAAAAATTGGTACAGACTATCTTTCTCTTATGAATATAATAAAACTAAAGACTTTTTGGAGTTATGAAGGATGCAGTACTACTCTATAGGTACACAAGATTAACAGGATATTAAGTGAAAACGAGCATTTCATCCCCCCTTTAAAATTAAACTAACTTTACATCTCACAATTCAGTTTTCTTTAAATTCTTAGTTTACTTCTGTTTTTTCCACCACATAATAAAAAATAGTTAATTTCAACCTTTTTTTTTTTTTTTTTTTTTTTTACAATTCTGACCTGATAAAATATGTAAAGATATAAAGAATTGTGAAGAATAACGCTACAACTGTGGCATAAAAAGCCACAACTACCTTATTTATATGCGATGCGATCTGGGAAACCTGTCGGATGTCACACTGGGACGTTTTCAGGAAATTCTAAAAATAGGTTGTATGTACATTTTTTGTCAAAATTAGGGTTTCATTCAATTATTATTCTATAACATCTTGTCTATCATCTCTGAAAATATTTTGGCAAAATTCACTTGTTAAGTGCAGAAACATGTACTAAAGAGGAGGAGGCCGATGACAGTCTGTAATATGTTTTTCTAACTACAAGGTACACTATTGGTGCTATCCAAACAAACAAGGGGTGATCAAAAGTTCAGAGACTACGCTCATCATGATACAGTAAACAACAGAAAACCGTCCACTTCAGGGTAATGTTAGTCTGTTTATGTAATGATGCAGTATAGCACTGCTGACAGACAGCGAAGTAAAAGTGAAAGTGAAACCCATCCATCCATCCATCATCTTCCGCTTATCCGGGGCCGGGTCGCGGGGGCAACAGTCTAAGCAGAGACGCCCAGACTTCCCTCTCCCTAGCCACTTCTTCCAGCTCTTCCCGGGGGGACCCCGAGGCGTTCCCAGGCCAGCCGGGAGACATAGTCCCTCCAGCGTGTCCTAGGTCTTCCCCGGGGCCTCCTCCCGGTGAGACGTGCCTGGAACACCTCCCTGGGAAGGCGTCCAGGAGGCATCCGAAATAGATGCCCGAGCCACCTCAGCTGGCTTCTCTCGATGTGGAGGAGCAACGGCTCTACTCTGAGCTCCTCCCGAGTGAACGAGCTTCTCACCCTATCTCTAAGGGAGCGCCCAGCCACCCGACGGAGAAAGCTCATTTCGGCCACCTGTATCCGGGATCTTGTCCTTTCGGTCATGACCCACAGCTCATGACCATAGGTGAGAGTAGGAACGTAGATTGACCGGTAAATCGAGAGCTTTGCCTTACAGCTCAGCTCCTTCTTCACCACGACAGACCGGTACAGCGACCGCATTACTGCAGAAGCTGCACCGATCAGTCTGTCAATCTCACGTTCCATCCTTCCCTCACTCGTGAACAAGACTCGTGAAAGTGAAACCCGTCCCACTTTAAACACGTTTTTCTCAAAATGCCATTCGGGAAAACCATAGCTATCAGCCAACTGTTGTTACGTTCAAGCTATGGACAAAATGGAAAGAGCTTGAACTCAGCTTTCATATGGTATCAAAAGGTCAAATTTCACCATGTGATGGGTTTTCCTAGATCATATCATATCACATCTGATTATCACATGACAGAAAGTTGGAAAAAAGTTTCCATACCTTATTTAATTTTGTGAATGGTCATGATTTTCATCAAAAGTGCTGTTTGATTATTTAATTCTTTGTTTCAAATTGTTAAATGATGCAAGCAGTATGCTAGTATTCATTCCCAAACATCTCTTTATTGCCCTGTCATGCAAGTTCACTCGCTGAGTATAATCTATCAAGCCTCTTCAAGCTGACAGCACAACACCCATCTCTTCAGGATGTAATGAAGCTGTCAGTGTCAGTTGGATCGACCGGGCCATAAACACAGCACCAACAGCAGAGAAGCTGAAAAACAGACATCTATCAGTCTGGTGTATGGAGGCAGGTATTATGGATAACATCTGAGGAGTAACACGGAGCTAGAGGGAGCAGATTGTCAGAGTTTGTTCATAAATATGACACAAAGTGCTATTATATAACATATAATATATACAATCATATACTGTATGTGTGGTTTCTAAATGTGTATGAGAAAATACACATTTCTTCTCTCTTCACACCTGCAGGGAAATATTTTATTTGACACTAAGAATTTCTCACCTTGATTTATCAGGGTAATTGCCTTCGGGGTTATTATAGTAATAGGAATAATAAGTGCAGCTTTGAAGTACACAGTTTGTAGTATGCATAATAATATGCGTCCATGTCTGAGGAAACCATAAATATACTACGGCCAGTTAAAAACAGTGTCAACTTACTTTTTGAACAGGTGTCGGTCCAGCATTACACCATCTGATGTGGATTTGAGGGTGACCTTCAACATGTCCATACATTCCTTTAGACGTGGATCTCCTGTTCGAAGTCCAGTGGCCTTCAGTGCCTGAACGCATATGTAAACAAGAGATTTCCATGAGCTTCTATAACGGTTAAAAGCTAACTGTCTATGGCATTACTCATTACTATCATCAATCCCAACACTCTTATCAGGGGATTTCACTTCCTATGTTAGTGAGGTTGATAAGATGGCCTTGGTGTAATAAAACATGACTCTGTGCCCCGTTTAGTGGTGCAACAACACAACATTAATTATATGCACTGACCCTTTGGTCATACTATTGCAAAGAACGATGACCTATGAACACAAAACAAGGTACAGCCAATAATATCCGTCCTTCAAATACAAATGTGTGTAAGGGGTGTGCTGTCACTCACGGTAATGAATTTGTGAGCTGGGATCCTCTCCTGGCCTTCAGCAATACTGTAAAACAGCAGGTCTTCCAAGCTGGGCATGATGCCAGCCTTCCTTCTCCTGGAATAAGAGAGAAAAGTGCATTGAGTGATCTGACCTTAATCAATGACTTCTACCATGATCAAATATACCACAATCTACAGCCACAAGACAAGAATTATTAGATCAGCCTGAAGTGTATTTTTATGTAATGTGTTCAAATATACTAAGAAACCATAAAAGGAATTTAATTAGTTGGGGTTAATGTTAGAAAATATAACCATGCAACAATGATGAACAGAAAAAGAGTGAGTCAGTGAAGAGTTAAAGAGCCCATGAAATTCCTTAATTCTTGTGCTGACATTTTTTTTCCCTTGATTTTTACAGAAATTTGGGACAGGACATTGGGCTTGATGAATGTCATTTATACAACTCATATATTATTATTACATAACATTTTTACTTAGATCATATAATTACATTTATATATTTGTATGTTTTATTAAACAATTTGAATGATCATTGAATTATAGCATTGATAAAAATAAGCCTATTATTAACTATAGGAATAATTTGTAATGAAAGGAATGTATTAACAATTCAAAAATAATAATAAACTAATCAATCATTATTAAATAATTAAAAATAAATAAAATAATTATTATTATTTATAATAATAATAATAATAATAATGATAGGCATTAGTTACACTTTGGTATAGAAAGACTATAAAAGTAAAATGATTTCAACAATTATTACAAATATGTAATGGGTAAATATATATTTGGGTTTTAAATGGTTACACTGCAAAAAAATAAAATGGTCATTTATTGTTTCTATTAAAATACCTAACTACGCTAACATCATGTTATAGGTCTTCTGTGATGAAAACACGCATTAGCAGTTGCACAATACACGAGTGTAGATTCACTCTTGCCAAGTTCTATTAAGAGCCGACCGAACATAGCTATTGCATTATCACATTTAGAGGGCTTTGAGTCTAATGGAGCTCTACATAAGCTCCTGTGGCACTGAGCCACTTCACAGTCTGGCCAGGACTGTAGTTCCCAGCGGCCTGCCAAAACATCCTCTCACAGAGCACCAACAGCCCCACCTTCCCAGAAGTTCCCAACACATCACACACCACCAACATTAAATGAACCACAGCTGTCCTTTACCAAACTTGACTTATACTTGCTCTGTTCATTTTCCTAGAGATCATTTGATTATGTTTCATTTGAATGTTCTTTAAAATTATTTAAATACACATCTAAGGGTGTCATGGGAATTGCACAAAAAGGTGATTTTGATCGTTTGGGATAATTTGTAAGGAATGTGAAACAGAGAGGGAATTTATTGAGAAAGGATTGATAGAGGTAAAAGACTGGAAGTGACAATTCAAATCATACTTACAAACAAACAGCAGACAGAGCAATGAGGGAGAGAAAAACATGCAGAATCAATCAGAAACACACAATAAACAGATCAGTCAAATCAATTATGACAAACTTAAGAACTGATCAAACATAAAACATAAATCAAGAATCGTTCATGATACACAATGCATTAAATATTAATTTCATTAAAAAAAAATGGGGAAAATATATACATATTTTTATATCGAATGAGAAGTGGATTGAGTAAATTCCAGGGGAAATGTAGTAACTCTCACATATGGTGGGAGATTTTTTATTACACCAAAACAGAAAGCACATATTGAGAACAAGGACACCAAATGTTGGACACAGTGTGGGTTTTGGGCGGCCATTACGGCCAGGCTTTGTGGAAGTATAAAACAAAAGACCCTTCCCTTGTGGATGGAAATGTTGGATAATGTTATTTTAATCTCTCTAAAATATATTTTCCACATCGGAAACCAGCAGACCATTTCCCACAGTCTCCATCATAGACCAAGAACAAAAACGTGAAATTATTTGGTATGGAGTTTGATTAAATATATACCGGACCTCCTCCGAATTGTGAAAATGATTATTGTTATAAATATTATTTAATATTTTGTATTATTTCAAATAATTAAATTAAATTAATGGCAGAGAAGAATGTAACTACATCTGTTTTGAAATAATGTACTGTTCCTTAAGCTGCTACATCAAAACAGAAAAGAAAAAAAGAAAGGATTTTCATTTAACTCGTCCCTTAGTCAGGAAGGAATGAATTAAAAAAATACTAGAGTTGTTCCGATTCCGATACTAGTATCGGAAATATCTCCGATACCACAACAAATTCTGGCATCGGCATCGGCGAGTACATGAACCCATATACCGATCCGATACCATTTTCTTAAAAAAGACCTAGTTATGACCGCAAGCTTTGCCTAACCGCTGCACGGTTCTTCTTCGCTGCTCAAAATGCATTGAAAACACAGGAAGTTGTGCTGTGTTGCCACAAGCAACCCCTGTTTAGAGCAGCGAAGAAGAAATGAAAACGCGTTAGCAGCCCTTATCTATATATGACTGGATCACTCATCACATTCTAAACTGCCAAAAGACAGTGAAGCCGCTACTATATTATAGATCAGTGGTTAGCAGTATGTCTCTGTAGTACCGGTAGTTACAGACTCTCGAGTATATTCAGTACCGGCAGCTGCGTTCAGTTGCTTCCGTGTAAGTCAAAACGCAGGGCTCCAGACAGTAGCCGAATATATACTAGTGTCTGTGAATATTAAACTGCAAAATACTATTTAAATATTACTCCCGCAAAATCTACATCTCTGTGGGTGACTGGCACAGATGCGCGAGAGCTCGCTGTTTTGTAGTCTCTGCTGTGTGTCATGAGGACACGAACGCATAAACCGTCACTTCATGAGAATTTACCGTTTCATTTGAGAATACTGTCATATCATAAACACAGACACTCAAAGATCTTCATGGCAGCCCATTAAAATAAATGTTTGGTTTACATGAGTAAATTGACAATATATAAAGCTACTGTTGTAGCCTACAGTAATAATAATACATCTCTATAATAATAATAATTATGCCAAGATGGTTGCTTGTTTTTTACTTGTTTTTTACTTGTTAGAGATTATCTGATTAATAGATCTTTTTTTATATTCCTAGACTTATTTGTTGCAGTTTTTTTATACAGTTATATTGTAAAACTTAAATACCTTTTTTAGTTTGCGGTGTTAGATTTTTGGCTGCATTTGAAGTTCTTTTTTGCATAAGAAAATAAATAATACTGTCAAATTCATGTTAGATAATAAAAATACTGTAATAAATACAGTAGTTCACCATGTATTTGTTCATGTTTTATTGAGGGATCTGTCTGAAGCACACCATAAAAAAATTCTAGCAATTTACACAGGGCTAGTAGTATATACAGCTGTATATACAGATATACACCCAGGTATCGGATCAGTACTCGGTATCGGCCGATACCCTGAGCCCAGGTATCGGAATCGGTATCGGGAAGAGAAAAAGGGTATCGGAACATCTCTAAAAAATACTGATAGATTAAACAACTTATTAGGAATTATTTGGTAAAATCTGTTTAATTAGTTCATCATCCTTATTTTGTTGGGACAAATTTCTTTAAGTTGAACTACCGGTTATCTTGACAGCACTTTACTGGTTATATTATATTTTTCAGTCTTTCTTTTCAGAATACAGGGTTAACCTGCTCTACGTGATTGTTACATCAAAACAAAAAAATATCTGATTTAACCTATCAAACTATCAGACTATCATACCAGTCCCATGATGCCAAAAATATTTGCTTTCGGTTTGTAAAGTATTTTCATATTTACTGCCTGAGCCTACAAAATGACTCTGTTCTGACACTATGTTCTGCTCTGATTGATATTTTGCCACAAAATGCATCCATAATATTCCCATAAGAGAACACTAAATGCATGAAAATTACTTAAAAAAAATTCACAAACAGAAAGATCTGACAATGTAGCCCACAGACAGCTCAGCAAGTCATTATGCAAAAACACAAACTATCTGTTTTTACAATTCAACTGATTCAGCATCTTTACTACACAGACACAGGGCTGAACAAAAATACATTTCATTTCATTTGAAGTGAGGTCACTTAAAGTAAATAGTCAACAACCTGCGTTACTTGACAGAAAATCAACTGTGTGCTCATCATAATTGCAGTATCAGCTTGCAGCAGAAACAGGTCTCTAGTTCTGTCTAACGAAAGCCAAAGCTCCCTGAAAAGAGAAATGGATGAATCATCGGTGCTGGACCTATGGGATCTATTTAGCAGCAAAGGTCTTTGGTGTTTAAAACAGTGCATCTGTCTGACTCTGGTCCAATCTCTTCTTCTTTCATCACTTGTTTCTTCATCTCTGCAGTTTGTGTGTGATCATGGGACTCTCAGAGAGCCTCATCGCCCTCCTGCAGACTTAATAAAACAAACATTGCATGCCTATTCACACACCACTGATGGCTTACAGAAGACAGGGCCCAACACCTAACCAAAAACCACAGGCTGTGCAGACACTGTGACCTGACAGCAGGGATTGTGGGATTATTTTATGGCAGCACAATTATTAGAATTTTTTTTTTTAACTAGAAACAACTACCCGTTAAATCGATGTGTTTAAGTACAGAAAATCTACAATTAATCTAAATTCTATCATATTATTCCGAAAATATAAAGATCAGAATAGGAAGATCAGAAAATATGAAATGGACAACAACAAAAATCCACCATCTGGAACCATTTTGTCCAAGATGGCATAGTCTGACGCAGATTGTTGCAAACAGATTAAACACTTAATATTTCATTCACGTTTCAAGTGAAGTGTGATCATATAACGCATTAAGTAGGATGATCAAACAGATAATTTTGCCTCTGTTGACAATTCTACATCTTTAGCCTATATCACAACTGTTGAGTACGTTGTCTGATTTAAAGTTTGTTACCAGTTAATAAATGGTCAATTATGGGTTAAAGGAATCAGCCAAAACTTGCATCCGTACCACCAAAGTCTACCGAAAACATGCTCACACGACAGCCGTTCCAGGCATAAAGTCCATCATTTACTAGGAATAATGAGGAGTGCATTGGACACTATAACTGACCACGTCTTTGGCTCATTTGAGACACACAGGAGAGGAAGTATCTCCATAGAGGAGGCATGTGAAACTGAAAATATATATATTCACTGGCTAACTAACTGTTTTGTTATTGCACCACTGGTCAGGTCACATGGCAGTCGATTCTGTATACCGCACATTGTGCAAACTTAACAGTTGTTTATTGATCATAGATGAGATGATGACCCTCAGGGTAAGTTTGTCAAACCTCCCAGTGGAATTAATGGACACTTGATGCTATATATGTCTTCTGCTCTTCCTGTTCATGAACTCGCTCAAGAAAGATAGATACTTTACCAACTACAAGTTCCCTTTTGGCCCTCAATTCAAAGATTCAAAAGCAGAAGGTCTTGCATTGAGTTCATCATAATCTCTGACAGTGAGACATAATGAAGGTTTTCATTTTGGGCTGAACTACCGAGCTGGTTACTAGGACATACTTTGTTACAAAACACCTTCCTTCAAACTTGGTTTAAAAAACTCACTTTTTTAACAGATGCAGAAACATATAAGCTGCTGTCTAAAATATCTTCAGCTGACAGCTCTCAGTGAAAAGTAAAAAGAACGGCCAGTGTAGTCTTTTGGTCAAGAGTTTGTTCTTGGTGGGGGATCTGGATAGGACAGACTGTAATCTACATTTTCTGCTGCTGACACAGCGGTATGCTGCTCTAAACTATGTGCCAAGTGGAAGTATGCATTCTGGATACAGAGACACACTCTGTAGGTGAGGTGAGAATTTAGCACTGAGATTCGTTTACTAAACATTTACATAACTAAATACTTGCAATTAATACATTATTCAGTATATATATATATATTCACAATGATTTTGGTAGAAATATAAAATGCAACATTGTGAATTTTATAAAGAGTATATTATTCGGACATTCGACAATAAATCGGACAATTTTCTAATTTTCTTTTTTTTACTTAACTAGTTCCAGAAATATAAAAAGCCAGAAATATATTTAAAACAGAAATGTTTAAAAGCATCTCAGTAGCATGGATGAAAGTTGGTAAGTTTGTTAATAGGTCTGATTCAGTTCTGTAAATCAATTTAAACTGAAGCTTAAGCGAATCAGTTCAAATTTCTAATTGAACAGTCCATCACTCAAAAGTGCAATTTTTCATGAATTTAAATGTTTTAATAATAGTTTAATATCATTGTTAATTAAAATAAACAGATAATAGTGGAGCGCATTTATTTTTTAATTATTGCATTAAAATTTGTGTGCAAGTAATAGTAATATATGCAGTAATATTCTTCAGAAAACCATGTTCTTCAGAATTCAGATTATTATCAATGCTGAAAACAGTTTATATCGCATGCTTAATATTTCATTTTTTATTATTCTTTGTTCAATAGAAATTTCCTTCCTTTATCATAAAAAAAAAAATGCAATGTTACAGTCCTGTGCCAAATGCAACGTGAAGCTCTAGAAGACTGGAAACTTCTGTTACACCTCTATGGGGCCCTAGGGGTTAGAAGGCATGCACCTCTGTACCACGTGCTCTCAGGAGAACAGTCTCTGCAGGTTTCTGGTGTCACATAACTTTACTGCACCTGCCTGCCTGACAGCAAAGGCTGACAGGATCAACCTGTCACATAATAGCTTTAATTGCAGGTTTCAATTCTTTATGTTTGTTCACTTTTGGCAAGAAATTCCCAGCAATTTGTTTACTGACTTTTGAGATTGAGGGATTAGTTTCTACTGACATGCCAGACAATCAGTCCATTTTTTACACTCCGTCACCTTGGACACAATTAGCTGAACTGTCAGAGAAAGTCTGAGTGCACCCATTTAACTCATATGACAGGAGGTTAGTTGTCAGCAGTGAATCAACAAACAACAAATGATCATAATTCCACCAGTAAAGTAACAGTTAAAATGCCTGATAAATGTGTACTTCAGTGATCAAGAGCTCAGATGATATACTTCTGGTACACATGACATACTGTATGTTTTGGCACAGCAATCATTCATTGTTTTGTTTTAGGCCACAGAGTCAACAGATACAACCCCTCAATGCTTGATATTTTCACTGAAAACATTTCAGTTATTTCAGCCTCCTGGAGATAGTTGGCCTGTGTCATTCTGAAAGAGTCATGCATCATGTTACACATGGAGACTGCAGTTTAACAATTGCACATGTGTTACATTGTCATTAAAAATAACTGATTACTGATGATTAACGGTTGTGATCTGAAACCTAGTGAGCTGCCTTAATGTCTCCTGCAGCAACAAGCAGCAAGCACCTACAAGACTTTACTACAGATTGTGCTGTCAGCTTGTTACTAAGACAATGGCATAATATTCTAAAAAGAAAAATAGTAAAAAAAAAAAAAAAAGTATTAGAAAAATATTTTTCACTCACCCTTTCTATTTTCTAAATGCATCATAAAGATCATCTGTGCATATGGTCCATTTTTACATTTTTGGAGCTAGACATTTTTTAAACGTGATGTTTCTGTTTAGTCCACTTAAACCCCACTAATTACACTGCGGTCTATCTTACTAGATTTTGAAACAGTGCTGCTCTAAAGCTTGCAATGGTAACATGTTGTAATAGTTAGAGGACTCATTGAATGCTTCTCAGAGTCTGTAGCATTCATGCTCACTAGTAATACAGCCACAACAACAATCAAGATGGAACATAATTGAGTGGGATAAAAATAAAAAAAAAACAGCTACATGCTGAAAAATAATGACAGAGTGCTCTACTAAATAGATCAATCCACAAGAGCCAATCCATTAGAGACGGAGCGCAGAAAAGCCTTCTGGGATCCCCAAGAGATGAACAGACATCCCACCGATCAATAAGAGAAATGTGAATGACCTTCAGAACGGCCTTGCTGAAAACAGTGATGTGCAGTATGAAGAAAATCATTTCTAATAGCACATGCAGCATTCGGTAATGCATAGCCTATTTCTGCATAATCCGATCAAACAAAATAGTTTACAAATGAAAGTAACGTCCTCTTTTGATCATTTTAAATCAGTTCTAGTCATTAAATAGAAACTATATCAGAGCAAATCCTCAACAAACCTCGCTCTCACACCTTCATGATAACCTGTTAGTCTAGTTGTCAAGGAAACAGCACTGGTGTGAAGCTTGCGTGTCTGGTGTCTGTGATCGGCTTCACGAACAATCCAGCAACCCGTGTCCTCGCATTCACCCAGAACATCAGCAGCTCATCATTCACCTCTCCTCACCTTGGAGCAGAATATCACCATGACAACACAAGAAGCAATATCTCATTTCCATAAGAATCCAGAATTTATTGCTTCAAACTGGACGACGTGTCAGATCGCAGCTTCTCACTGCATGTATGAAGCCATTTAATGAGAAGAATAACCACAGCAAGGCCATGATGATAATATGGAGGTATTATATCATGATTACATTCTCAAATGATCATTCTTCTCTCTTGATATCATTATCAGCCATTCAAAAACCTCACTCCATTACGACCTTACAGCACTTTTAATAGAGTAATCTGCTGGAGGAGTGCAACATGTTACTTAACAGGATTATGCGTCATCAGTTTATTTATGCCAGATGAACAAATGCCCAGCGTTTCATTAACAGAAAGTAAAAATCAGTCTATAAGGAGGAGGGCAGAAATTCCACCAAATCTAGCAGAAAATGACTTTTAATTTGACATTCTTTCTGGAAAATGGATGTTGTGTTGCCCATCTTGAGACAGTGTGGCATTCATGAGATGATGATCGAGCTCTCGATTAAGGTCTCTCTGCAGGGACAGCACGGGCCTTCTGCGTCATCTTATGAATAATCCATATGGACAGACGAGCGATGAGTCACGCACACCGTGTGAGCCGTGAGCAAACAGAAGAGCGTGAGGAAAGGATTGATTATACAGCAAGGGAGGATTTTTTGAAACTTTCATATATAGATCTATAAATATGGAGAAAACTGTTGTGCAGAAAACAGTTTTAATGATCTCCCCATGTCCTCTCTGTCTGTTTGCGGAAGTGCATTATTGACATTCCACAGCCGGAGTGTCATAATCTAGCAGCTGATAAGAGCCACCGCCGCCGCCATTCCCATCTCCAACCTCCATAAAGTAAGCAATAATAGTTGTTTCATTTTGATTCATCTCAGTGACTCAAAACACAAGTCTTATTATGCATTAATTAATATGTTTCTTGTAATCTACATAACTACTAAGATTCCAGAAAAAACTATTTACAATCATTAAAACCTCACCTCAGTATGACTTTTACCAAGCTACTATATAAAAACAGGAGTAGCCTACCTAAGTTAAGACATTCAATAATGTACTGAACACATTCATAATTGTTACACCCATATTCTGGAAACTAAAGTCCCAGATTTTAGACAGATTTTTCATTTTAGCGTGGAGTATCCCTTTCATGTGGTGGAAGGTTGCTGTAGCTGTCTCATTTCAAGAGCATGCATGAATAAATGAGCCATCATCTTTTCCTCTTTACAGCATTAAATAAACATTAATGAACTATTAAGGAAACATTAATGAAGGTATGTTTAGATGTATCCGAATGAATATAAAGCTACAATCGAATAAGAGCTATGCGAATCAGAATAAAATTGATTTTTGAAATTAGTGTCAATCTCCAACCCTAAGGATTATTATACTTTCAAGAGTTCTTTGAAGTCAGTTAGATTCTGGTTGCCTGTAAATTGTTTTTTTTTTTAAGTTTCCTCAGCTGGAAAATAACATTCTGAAAGAGATTTTGTATATTATTTCTGTGGTGTGAGCTTCTCTGTTATCACAGATTTAAAAGTTGTTTTTTTTACTTCTGTAATATGGATCATGAATTAACTGTTCCGATTTATACATTTTCTTTGCAATATTAAATGCTCCAAATCATTCAGTTGGTTGACGAAATTCAGAACCGAGATGCTTCGTTCGATTACTTTCACTCACGAACGATATGCTTAGTTCTTTAATTTTATTCAAAAAGAGACGACTGATTCAGTCGTTCGAAATCATGAAGGGGGCGTATCCCTTCAGTAAACTCAACCAATGAAATACTCCCTAACAGCCAACACTCGTTTACTATTGGTTCGTGATGTATAGTTGGTTTTTGATATCAGAACAGGAGTCACGCCCTAGAAAAGAGGACATTTAAGTGAACGGAAAATGCGAGTCAGTGCATGCATGGAAGCGAAGGAGACCTATTCACTCATCTCTGTAAAGACACAATGTCACATCTAGACGATGCCCTACTTTACAGTAATGGGGTGTGACCATTAACTTACCAGAAATAAACACTGTATACTTGACCTACACCAATCAAACTGATAACATTTTATTCTAACATGAAGTATACTACTAGTACACGTTCCCCACCCACTTGCTGTAAAAGTGTACACACAACGCCACGTTGTCTGTCTTTCAAGGATATTCTGGCGCGTGTGCTAAACAAATGCTATATACTACTGACCAATAGCATTTAATATTTCATGCGTCATGACCAAATGACAAAATTTCGTACCTGTCTGCCGTCGCTTCTTGGACGGAGTCATCTTTCTTCACCGGTTCTGTAGAGTCAATTGATCCTTCGGTCTTTGTACATAGGAATCTTCTCCCAGCTAAAGGCAGAAAGAAAGGTCTTCCATTGCAGCCAGACTTTAATTTAGATATTCTACCAGCCGGATAAGCAGCGCTGTAGATGTACGCTTTTGGGAAAGTCTTCTTATGCCCTATAATGTCAGAAAACAAACGCTTTGGGCTGGTTTGAAACAACTCCTTCAGCACAAGTGAAGCCCTAAACTGTAACATCTCAATCCTGTCGCGCTAATTCAGATTAACGTCTTTATCTTTTTAAATAATGCTAGAAGACCACTTGTAGTTCTAGAACACAAACACACTGATAGTGTAGATTTTCAGTGAAGAACACCAAGCAAAAGCGCTCGGACACGCCCACCTGACGAGCTATTGGACGACGTGCTAATATATGCGCGTATTCTCTCGCATCATTGGCTCAATAAAACATATTTCATTTTTAATTGCCATGCATCACATCCTGCAATGACTCACTTTTGCATGTTTTTTTTTTCTTCTGATTTTGTATATCGTTTATTAGTATAGGGATGTGAATGTTTATTGTTGTCATGTAAGTATTCGTGCATTTAACTTTATTTTTATATACTAACGCTGTATTATACTATATTACTACTAAAATAACTTCTAACTTGTTTAACACTCCATTGTAGATGATAGTATTTATTAATATTCTGAATTAGCATTTATTTTTGTATTTTATATTTTTATTTGTATCTGTATGGTAAATATTTCTATTTTAATTTAAGTTTTAATATAGTTTAACTTAAGTTAACTGACATTGCAACCTTATACTTTAACATGATGTTTTAATTAATTGCATGACATTTATAAATGTAAATAGTAATCTATTTAAGCCATTTAAGTCATTTATGCTCCTTATTCTTAATCTCATATACCTTTCATTATTTTTGTGACCTCAATGGCAAAATTTATGAGAAACTTAAGAGTCATTGATGCAATACTGTCCTTTTGGAAAAAAGACAAAATACCAAGAGCAATTCAATTAAAAATACATGGCGCTTAGTGATGCAATGATGTCATTACATGTTAAGCAAACTTTATGATGGTGAACATTAGGAAGGAGTCACTAGAGATGAAAATAGTTTACTCTTTTGGTCTGAGATCGTATTCTTTTGCGCCACAATAGTGCAACAGTAGGCCTTTAGAAGTAACACTGTCATGAAGCACTGCAAAATGACTGCATCTACTTCCATGAAGCATTACAAATGACGATATTGAGTCAGCCTCAAACATCTCAGAGTTAGTTGGGTTTGGCTCATGGTTCAGAAAACTTCATTACAGATTTGTTTTTGTTTTTTCTTGAGAATGGGAAAGCTACTTCTTGATCCATGGCCACTGAAAAAGTGGACGTCACTTTTTTGCTTTACAACAGTCCTGGCATACAATTCTGCACAATTTTTTTTATTTTGACTATCCAAAAAAAAAGACATTTTGTTCAGAATAGTTTTATTTTCTGTATGGGAATTCTTTTTAGACCACATGCCATTGCCCTTGAGAAAAAAAAAATTATATGAGTCATTGAGGCCTTCTCATTCTAGTAACTTCTAAACATGAAAAAAAGAGGCCTGAACCAGAAAGAAATGTAGCCTTTCTCGCCCCCTACTGTCACAGATAGATAATTACACAATTTCACATCTGGCTTTAAAACAAAATGCATGAAGACACATGTATGTTGTGTTGCTTCCATCTTGTGGAGAAGTGTTGTGAACTGTACGCAGATTAAGCCCGGAATTAACCAAACATAATAAAAGTAAATAAAACGAATAAAGTCCACATAAAAAAAATAAAATAAAAATGAAATTAAATACAGGACTTGTAAATAGTTCGAAAACTGAATATATTTTAAAAATGTACTTTATTCCTGTGATGCAAAGCTGAATGTTTAGCATCATTAGTGTCACACGATCTTTCAGAAAAAAATCAGATATGCTAATATGCTGCTCAAGAAACATTTCGGGGGGTTAATAAAACTTAACGCTTTTATTCAGTAAAATGCATTAAATTGATAAAAAAAAAATTACAGTAAAAGCATTCACAATGTTAAAAAGGTTTAAATTAATGCTTTTAGTTTGATCAGAGAATCCTGAAAACAAAAAATGGTTTCAAAAAATATATTTTATTGCATTTTAAAGTCCAGGTAAATGAAGTCCAAATCCTTTACAAATGAAGCTTTTTCTCAATGAGCACTTTATTTTTTAGTTCACTAGGGGGCACTATAAGGTGATTTTCTCCTTGGACTCCATGCAAGAAAACAATTCGGCTGTTTACTTTGAAACTTTTGGATAATTAATCAAAATTCTAATAATTTCAGTCTCCATATTTATCTCTGTAGGGGACGCAGTGTAGACAAACTGTTTGCAGTTTCATTATGTTGCAGGCATTACAGGACTTTTTAATACGTTTTATAAATGAAGGCAAAATGTTTATTTTTTTCCCCCTGAATTGTTCGAAATAAAACCACAATGACCCGAATGACGATTGATCAGGCAAGTCGCCGTGACCGGTCTGTGACATCCGCGCGGAGAGGCTTGATTCCGGGCTGTCTGTGGGCGGCAGTGGGGCGCTTATCAGCAGCACTGGCTTATGGTTTGTACGGTTTATACACGCACACAGACATTGCGTACGCACAACAAAGGGTGGAAGCACAAAAGTGAGTGTTTGTGAGTCATTCTGCAGTTTCAAAATGTGTTAATATGATGTAGATGCAAATGAATAGAGGTGAAGACACATCGGCCCACACGCTGCCCTCAGTGTCATCTGTCTATACGCAAGGCAAGATAGGCCTAGCGTTACTTGAAAGAAGATAAGAAACATCACCAACTCATAACAAAATACGTTTAACTTCCTCTATTCGCCATCCAAAATTACACAGGTAATTTGTGTTTACTAACGACAGAAAAAAGCAAATATAAAAAATACTAAAACTTAAACTAAAACAATTCTACATACTAAAACTATTATAAGCTGAATAATAACACTTATGTGAATTGATTAAGGACTTTTCAAAAGCATCCAAGAAGAAAATAAAATATAAGATGTTTTTTTTTAATCATTACATAATCCCAATAGGCTGCCTCCATTCCATTTCATTTTTAATATATATATATATATATATATATATATATATATATATATATATATATATATATATATATATATATATATATATATATATATATATTATTTATGTATTATTATTATTTTAAATAGGCATAGATAATCATAATGGCCAGGAATTTGTCTCTATATATAATTATGCAGACCATTACAGCTGTAGTCGGAGATTTACTGAATCAGACTGAAACTGAGGTTTTCTAGCTATGGTAATTTACGTTTAAATAATCATGAAAAAAAGAAGAACATCTGACATCTGTTCAGTGAGTCACGGGTTACAGGAAATATTAATAAAACAAACTAATTCAAAAGACAGTAAATGGATTAAAACTTAATTTAAATACATTTATAATCGACTGAAATTCATAATTCTTAATAATAATCTTAATATTAATTAAACCATGAAAATTTACTCATTTTCAACTTCATATTGTTACAACGTCATTAACATAATAAAGTAAACAATGTGTAGGCCTATTATTTTCCGTTTAACTTGCAAAGAAATTTCCCCTTCAGCAAAACTCCGCCGGATGAGGCGTTTTACGTTTTTAACCGCCAGGGCTTTTGTCAAACTACAAATGATACTTCCGCTTTTTTGTATTTCCCGCTCACATATAGTGTGATAGAGGGCAGTGCATTGTGGGCGTTGAAGTTTCCTCCCACAGCCCTGTTACGCTCTAGCCTTGAGGTTTTAAGGAAATTCAGTAAAAACCTCTTATTTTAAGGATATTTCATGTCTACTTTTATATGTTAAACATATAACATATCTTATGTGTTAGAAATTACGTGATTATGATAAAGACTGAAATAGTGCAGTAGCCTGATCAAAACCTGTTTTAAAGTTCGGTCATATGCAAATGTTTCTGAACTATTTAAATGACTATTGGTCAGAAGGGGAGACATGCTTGTATATATTAGCATTTTGTTTGTATGAGTATGATGTAATATATTAATTATCGGAAAAAATCAGACACTATTTATACTTTAAGATGACAAGGAGGTCAAAAGTGCCTCTGAAATTTCAGTGTTTATATGTTAAAACCACTTGATGTCCAGTATAAAATTTTTGCCCTAAAACAAAGCATCAGAAATGAAAAGGACTTCACAATCAGATGTCAAAAAAATAGAGTTTAATGTTCATGTGCTCTATAACAAATTAAATATATTAGTGTTTACAAAACAATATGTGCAGGACTACCGTATGCATATCCTAATGTACTCTCTACTCAAAAGTGATGAGAACAAGTTCTACTGACAACACAGTTTCATCCCACAGTCCAAGATGCATAAGTCTATTATACAAAGCAGGTACAAAGATTAGAGAAAGACTGATAATTTCTGTGAGTGGTTAAAGACAGTAACAAGCAAGGAACAAAGGTAGGCGTCTAGATATGTCTTGCTATATAGGTCATTGGTAATGATGTAATCAGTAAGGTCCAATCAGTTTTTTCCTTTTTTTTTTTCTAAAGTCAATTTTGTTCCAGTGCTCTTAGTGAGCTTGATATTGCCAAGGCTTTAAGTCTCAGATGTTCATACAACTTCCCAAATCTCATTTCCCATTCCAACTAAAATGAACATCCAAAATAAATTACCACCAGTGGAGAATCGCAACATGGAATGTTTCAAACTAAGGCAAAAAGTTGAAAATGCAGATAAATATTCACATAACGCTCGTCTATATCACACGGGACATCTCATAACCTACCAACTTATCGCACGCTCTCAAAAATATGTTTAAAATGGCACTTAAATTAAGATTTTGCATACTCGAGATCTCTGAAAATAATCCTAAAAAATAAAAGCACACAATATTTTCCACATATTCCCTCGAAATACTGAAGTGTATGATCAGGACGTTAAAAATCGGTCTCTTCGTACCGATATAGAGAGGTATTTGTCTTTGACACAAATACAGATTATAAAACAGCTTGACCGGTACATTACAGACATGTAACTGTGGAAAACCTGATTATCTTGTGCCTACTTCACCTCACATGATACTCTAAAACTACATAGAGAGTGTGACTCGATGATTTCACTGGTACAAGTCCTACAAAAACATGTATCACCATTGAGAAACACAGAAAGGTTGAGCAGTAGGATGCAAATTTGAGAATCAAACACTAGTGCATATCAGTTTCACATACATTTGCACGTTGTTAGCTGAATCTAAGACTATGTCTACACTACGAAACAGAGTAGAAATACTGTACAGTGAAAGTCCTCTGGGCTGGGACACCTAGACACGTTCACTGAGTTAAGTGACAACAGCTACCCGGTATTGCTCTACGACTAAATATTCAGAAATACAAATACGTTACGTGATTATGATAAAGACTGGAATGGTGCAGTAATGACGCCCTGTTTTCAAGTCCAGTCAGTTGCGAATGTCTTTAAACTATTTACATGACTATTGGTCGGGAGGGGAGACATGCTTGTCTATATTAGCATTTTGTCGGTATGTATAGAGTATGATTTAATATATTAATTGTGCTTAGTATCGGAATAAATCAGGCATTACTATTCGTTCAAGATGACAAGGAGGCCAAACATCTGGCTCCGAGATTTCAGTGTTTAAATAGCAACGTGTGCCGCAGTTTTCCTCTGTTACGCAAATAAATTCAGCCATAGCACCATAGTAGACTTTTATATTCAGATCTGTTAGCATTGCTATCAGAAATTCTGACAAACGACTTCCTTAAAGACCCCATGAGATCAAAATTAGAGTTTTTAGTCCCTATGTGTCATCTATATGCTAGTGTGCTAGTGACAAAATTCACTTTCACGGATTAAAAAAAATAAAATTAAACATTCTCTTGTGGGATAAAAAAAAAAAAAAAAATATTGATTGCAGCTCCATGATATTGGGGAAAAAACAGACATTTGCGATATTTCGTTTTTCTGTTGAACAACTTGTGAAAAACTTTGTTTGCACTTGGGTAGACTTTACAAGAACAAACTAAAACATCTTTTAGTAATCATAAAGCGAGCAGAGTTCACCAAAAAAATGAACCCACTGTTTTTGTCTTATTTAATATAACTATACTTAAAATAAGAAATAATAAAATACTACAAAATAGAGAATATTTAATAAAAAATACCTTAAAATACTGTAGGATTACAATACTAATATTTCCGTCTTAATTTCTTCATTTTTGCCTAAATTTACAAGTACTTGAGCAAATGAACTGTGCCAAGCTTCGCTTTTGTTGATGCATTTAGCCTTGTCGCAATATCAATAATATGTTGATACATTGTGCAGCCCAAATATTTTTGTTGAATTAAATGTTCTCTACAATGATAATATTGTTTTTGCTAACAATACCACCAGCTATCTAATAGCAATAGCAAGTAGCAAATCACTGTTTATGGTGTAAATAAAGCCTACTGGCTCTTTAAAAAAATTGAAATAGTCGATACAGGAAATGAAAGTGATTGCATGGGGTCTTTAAAGAGAAACCCAATCCAGGAGGCTCACTTAAAAACAGCTGCTTACTAACAACTTTAAAAACACTGCATCCCTCCATTTCAGTGATATTTTACATGCATTCATATATACATACAACACATACTGTATTTAAATAACATTGAACTGTTTTCAAACAGACATTTTCTATGTATGTACAAATAGCGGACTTTGTGGTCCACAGCGATAGGAGAGCATAAAAACAAGTGATGAGAGCTAGAGAGAATTAAACGAGTACAGTCAGTGACAGCACAAACAGTGTGAATCTACTCAGGAGAATGGAAATAAGGGCTCTAGGTGCTTTGGCAAAAACAAAAACGGCGAGAAACTAAAATAAACTCTATTTTGAGGCAACATTGGTTGTTAAGGCTCTACTGTAGTTGTGCTTGTTTAGTATTCACTGACAGACGACGTGTATTGTTGTAGGTTTGAAACGAAAGCATTCACGGCTGCTATCTGGAATCCTCCGGCTCGGATTTAATGGTCTTCTTCTCAGAGAGGTTGAGGGCATGTGAAGATGCATTTGCTCCGTTTTCTGGAAAAGAGAAAACGAAAAAAGATTAAGAGACTATACGGATACCCTTTATGTAATGTATGATAAATTGCTTGCAAGGTTCCTCATTTGCAAGTTGCTTTGGATAAAAGCATCTGCTAAATGCATAAATGAAAATGTTAAGTTGGCAATTACACATTAAATGGACCATTCCTTAATGTGTAAATATAATGGTTAAAAATACCTCACAGTGTTAAAGATCAAATCATGATAGTTAGCATTTCACAATTAAGTGAAGATAGAACATATGTTGAAATTAAATAATTTCATTACTTTATGAATTTAATGATCAGGCGTTGTCATTTTGCCATGTCCCCATAAGTTTCTAAAATGGAAAAAACTGACAATTTATAAAAAATAAAATAATACATTAATAATAATAATAATAATAATAATTGATAATTATAATTTTTGTCATATCCCCACGTGCTTCTAAAATTTAAGGAATGTTAATTTATTATTATTATTATAAAAAAAATTATAATGTATTTTATAATAATATAATAAATGTACAGCCATTTTTTCACTTTTTTCTTTTTGCAATTAAAATGTTTAAAGCGAAAAATAATAACGTAAAAAAAAAATAAAACTGTGTATGTGAACTCTCAATTACTCCATGAGCATTTTAGCTCTTTATTAAGCTCATTGTAATGCATTATAGGATGCTTTCTTTCTCAAGGACACATATGATGCTGGCTTTCTTAGGTGTATTAGCCTTAGGGTGCTTATGATGCCTTAAATGTTGCCTATGTAGGCAGCTCAGTAGGTTTAGTCTTTGCATGACACATATTCATATCCCTTTCGACACACACCTGTGGCTGCTGATGTCTTGTTCTCTGCATTAGCGTGATGATGTCTCTTCAACTCATTGGCCAGCTGCTTTCCGAGAGGCGTGTCTCCATCTGATACGCTCGTCCTCTGGCTGGTCACCCTCAGATTCAGTGGCCTCTCTCCTGTAGAGACGAAACAAAACAAAGCCTTCGATTTAACTCATGTTCTCTTTTCACCTCGCAACTGTATTCACGATCGGCATTTAACAAAACACAAGGCTGCATCATTATGTCCATTACAGAGTCCAAGCTAATGCTATGAGACAAGCATTCCGCCTACCAGAAACACTCGGCACAATACTCTCACTTGCACATGCAACTGAGCTTCATTTGAAACAAATGCACCTTTTTCTTTGACTAAAGCCAGCCAACGCACATGCCGTAATAGCCTGAGGACAGTGAATGCGGCATACACCTTCACACAGAACATTAACCTCCTCTGTCCCTGGCTGGCTGATCTCATTTGTGTCTATTGACAGCATCAGTGCAGCATCATGACTAATGTCTGTCATTTTTAACTTAACACAATGCCCTTTAATTACCAGCAGCAGCTGAGGGGACACGTCTCTGCCACCCACTCCTCGCAATACCTCATTTTAAACCACAGAAGCTAACGACCACTGGACCTCAAGGTTGGAATTCAGAGCGAATCGGAATTGGTCGAGTCCCACGGGAAGTTGCATTGGAATGACAGGATGAGGAATCCGCTAAGCTACAAATGAAAGAAAATCGATACAGGTAATAAATTCTGGGAAACTGTGTCCTGCCACCCTGTCTTTCATCCAACATTTGTAATAAAAATCTATTTATATGTATTTCTTACAGTACTATGTAGTGTTTTATTTTTATTTCGAGTTATTACATTTCTCTAGTATTTCATACTATGTTAAATAAACTTATTGTATCAGATTTTTTTATTATTTAATTTATATAGTTTAATTTCAAGTTTATTTGTTGTATTTTTGTATCCATCCATCATTCAAAATTATCTATCTATCCATCCATCTATCTATCTATCTATCTATCTATCTATCTGTCTGTCTGTCTGTCTGTCTGTCTGTCTGTCTGTCTGTCTGTCTGTCTGTCTGTCTGTCTGTCTGTCTGTCTGTCTGTCTGTCTGTCTGTCTGTCTGTCTGTCTGTCTGTCTATCTATCTATCTATCTATCTTAGATAAAATTAAACTAAGTTAAATTTCAACAATTAATTCCACTTTGTTGCATTCAAATTATAATTCCTTATACACATGCATTTATTTATTATGATAATTTCCAGGATAAAAAGTACATTTATTTACATTTAAGGATTAATCAAAACGATTTCAAATAAATGCTATTCTTTCAAACTTTATATTCATTATTGAATCCTAAAAAAAGAAGTATCATGGTTTCCACAAAAATATTGAGCTAGCACAACATTGATAATAAATCAGCATATTAGAATGATTTCTAAGAATCATATTCAAATAAAATAGAATTTTTAAACTGTGTAAATGAGACTTCTTTTAAAGCATTTTAAAAATCTATGTGTGCATATTTACACTCAAATCAAATTCTAGAATGGAACTGAAATGCTATTACTTGCCCCCCTAACAGCACTCATTCATTTTGTTAGAGCCCAACCTGCAGAGGGCCAGTCAAGGTTAAAGAAGGACATATTTAGATCTCATCTAATTCTCACTGTCTTTCTCTCTCTGCAGATCCCATACGCCCACTCTGGGGTTCTGGGGATATAACACATGGGATATTAGGAAGCTGACAGGGATCGTGTACTCCGAGAGTTCATGAAGGAGTTACTCTCAGAGCTGAGGAGGGAGAGAGCACTGTTGTGTTCAGCGCAGTGTGAAACAACCACAAATAATTATCATAAATAATGAACAAGCATTTCACATTACAGCAGATGAGAAATTAAGTCTAATTATTTCCAAGGAGCTCTAATAGTCAAAGAAAGCTATCTCTTAGCATCCCCATTCATCTCAATGGCTGGTGCATAAAAGAAGGAAATATGTGATGTGTAGAATACCAAAAATTACAATATAGAATACCTTGCACTTATATATGCATAAAATCTTCTCTAAATTATGTTTTATTTCATCTTATCAAATTATATTATACCTAAAGAGCTAGGTGGCCAATATATCAGTACAAAAAAACCCATCTTGGTCAGTCACTTCTTTGCAATGTAAAACCCCATGTAAAGGTGTAAACATTTGTGCTTGTGCTGTGATGCAGATAATCAGTGCTCAGATTCGGTGTATGTGCAGTAATTATTGTCATGTACCAACATGAGGGTCAAAATGAACTCCAGACGGGTGGCATTCTAAGGCACAAGATTAGTAGCAGAACGCAAAGCTGTGTTCATATTTCTACCCGACGTCCCCCTCCCCTCTCTGACACCCACCACCCCGCCTCCGCCTGCAGCTGCCAGATGAGCCCCAGAAATGAGAGTGCCAACAAGAAGCGAGAAAAAAGAGAGTCTGGAACAGGTGATGCAAGCTACTGAATTATCTGAGAAACAACAACCGAAACGCTTCACCGGTTTTCGGTACTGTCTAATGTGTTCAAAAATAATCTGGAGGGTCACTCAAGAGTAAAAGACAGTTTGTCTGCTTTTCTGACAGTAATAATAATACTAGTTGTTTTTTTCTGGTCTGGGATCGTGAAAATGAATTTATTGACTTCTACATAATGCAGTGTGCAGTGTGCTTCTCAACTGCTCTTGCTTTAGGATTTTCAAAAGTTTTGATGTAAAGGACTTCCAAAACTATTTAACTATAAAATGTTATATTATATTAATATAAAAAATATTTTCATGATATTGAAATTTAATAAAATTCATTCTTTCCCAAATTAAATAATTCACTTTATATTATAATCATGAAAACTATTTACTAATATTACTATTATTATTACATATTATAAAAAAAAAAAAAAAATATATATATATATATATATATATATATATATATATACATATAAATGTAAACTTAAATGTAATGTTTATTATATATATGTATATATTGTTTGATAATATTACTATTTATTAAACTGAAATCTGAGATGAACACTTTTTTATTCTTTATAAATATATTAGTGCTTTTGAATGATTAATCGCCATTAATCGCAACCAAAATAAAAGTTTTGTTTACATAATATAAGTGTGAATACTGTATATTTATTATGCATATATAAATACAAACACATGCATGTATATATTTATGAAATTTGTAAAATATATTTACATATAAAATATAGGAATATATTAATATATGTAAATATTTTCAAAATACTGTATATTTGTATACAGTACACATATATATTATATAAACAAATACTTTTATTTTGGATGCGATTTATTGACAGCACTAAAATATATGCATGTTTTTTTTCCCTTACTATTAAACTCTAGTACTTTAGTGCAATTTCTTTAGACAAGAAAATTAAATGGTTATATTGTCATTTGGCAAAGTAAAAAAAAAAAAAAAAAAGTCAAACATATTACATCGATCTTAAGTCCACACATTAACTCTGACAGCCCCAAAAATATTTTTATGTTTTTTTTTTATATTTGTGAACTCCCTAGTTTGACCTTAGGTGGTTAAAAAAAACCTGATTTCGTAGACAAGATTAAAAAAAAAATTAATGCAATTGCTGCACAGCTTGTTGCTTTGGATAAAAGCATCCACAACATGACAAATAACCCATCATCTCAAATTTTATAATGCACAAACTTACCCTGCTGGTCAGTGTTTTTGTCAGCAGAGATCCCGTTGCTGTTCTGCCTGCCTGTGCTGTGTTTGTAGGGCCCTGGTGGAACCCTCCACTCAAGAGCCTGCAGTCTATCCTGCGCCGCGGCGTCATGCAGTATCTCCATCTGCTTGGCCAACAGACGCTCCAGCTGAACCTGTAATATGCACAGACAGCAGGGAGTCAGACAGGCGGATGTGTGTAGCATCATACGTACAGAGTGACAGAAATGATTTCCAATATTCATCATTCATAACATACCGCAAGTGTAGTGATACAAAACAAAACTAACCATAAACAAACTCCTACAGTTCCAAATATCTGCTCATTTGAAGGCTCCTCAATCCCATTTGAATATGAAACGGCGTTTACAATTACTATAAATAATTTGTTATGTTTATATTCATGTTTTCTCAGTACATTTATCTGATTATTATTAAAAACACAATATGTGTGGAGCCTGATTGATTCCAATAGCACCCCTCCTACATGTGCAACGGCATCCTACCTAAAAAGAGGCTTTTTTTAACACAGGAAGATGCTATTCACAGTTACAAAATGACACGTTTCCACTTCACAACACAAAAGCAGCATAATTAACTGATGTTTCTGAGACAATGCATTCTGTCATTCCATCTACTGAAAAGAGAAATGACAGCCCAGAATATGTTTTAAATGCTTAGAGGTTGAGACATAATGGAGACAAGTATAAACTTTGTCTTAGTACAACAACAATCAGCTGATATATAAAAGCTGATAAAAGTCAGTTTGATCAGTTCATCTCTTTCACAAATATCCAACCATTAATTGTTTATATATTAGACCAGTCGACCAAAAGTAGGTCATGGTCAGGAGGACAGGTGAAGCTGTTGCAGCTACTGACCCAAAAACCTGCATGATAGGATAGCAGAGCGAGACGTGTGGTGATAGACAGACATGAAGATGGAGTCAGCGAGGCGCCTGAGAGCATTCCTCTCCCACACACAAATAAACACACTGTCATAATGCAGTCAGTCACCTGGATGTTCCGCCCAACCGTCTCCTCTCCCTTAGATCTGGCGTGGGCTAGCTGCTCCTTAAGGGTCTCCTGGCGCATGTGAATAGCCTGCAGCGCCTCCTGGAGGTCAAAACAGCCCTCCTGCAGATCAATACACATTCGATTGATATTCCCTTCCAGAAGCAGTCAATTTCAAAATGAATTTTGCCATTTCTGCAAAAATAATGATTTTAAAACCGGTTTCCCTCGATCCGCGCCTTATTTCAGCAGGACAAACAGACAGTCCTGCCCAAATTTATGCTATTGAATGTTACCTAATTCTGCTCAAATAAACAGGATAATCTTATTGCGGACTTTTTTGAAGAATTAACCCACTTACTCATAGTTTCATCCAAGTTAAGCGGGCAAGCGAGTATTTTAACACCACAAAAATGAAGCAATCGCCAAAAACTCCACAAACACTAAGCCACAATTATCCAAACAAGCCACAATTTGCACAAAAAATAAAAAATAAAAATAAAACACACTGTGAAGGTCAAATACAAGTCTCAGGCCTTGAAGGTGATCATGTTGTGACAGAAATATTTGCAGTTCCTCTATTAAAGCTGTGGGGGTTTTTTTCACACTTAATGCAGCTTTATAGTGTGCAGGCCTTTTTTTTTTTGCAAATTAATACCAAAAGATAACACATCACATCACAAGAGGATATATGACAATATACCTCTAGTAAGTACACAAATTATAGATATGTTTCCATTACCCCGTTTTTTGAAGTATTGCATCAGAAAACCCCAAATTTTGAATAAAAATCACTTAATTTGCAAAAAAGTTTTTATGCTCGCTTGAGGTGGTTTTTTTATTGTGCGAAAAAGGGTTGATGCGAATAATGGAAGATGGAAACGCTTTTGCCGAGTAAATTCTTCCAAGCGCATTAAAAAATAATATGATTTTGCACTATGGGACGGCAAAACATGATTAACCAGCGGACCGATCTTGTTCCACAGCATCTGAAATGTTATATGGTCATTTTGAAATTCCCGAGCAAAGTCTGTCATCAAAATATTTCTGTAAAACTGCATCCCAGAAATGTTACACGACTGCATTCTAACAGCAGGCATCCACTTCCGAATGCAATTCATTTAGTTATGTCTGCTCGCTCTGAGATGCAAGTAATATATTACATATGAAAATTATTATATTCAGTGGCTTCTTCTACTTTTCTTAGTGATTTATAATGCCAGTTTACCAGGAAGTGACGATTAGACAAGTGCCGATATTCGGTAATGTGATGTATCACGATAATGAATGTGCACGATATTGTTATTGTGGGTCAAAGACGAAGAGATAGCAATATGAATCAGCTTTTTACTGGAGGTCCATGGGGTTAGTGTGACATTTGAAAAAGTCCTGAACAATTCCAGGACAAGTTGTTCATCTCAACCACTTCACAGAGCGAAGCCACTGATTTTTCACTAACTAAAGCTTCATTCCTCTGGAGCGAAAAGGTCAGATACTTAATAAAATGTCACACCACTTAAGAAACCCCTCAGGATGAGTTTCAACCTGATGGGCGGATGAACAAACAGAACATTTTGTCTGCCGTACCGCTACGTATTAATTACTACAGGAAGGATGAGCTTGAAAACTTCAAATGTTTACATGGGTTGCCATGGGTGTAAACTACCACAGACATTCCATTCTTTTCATTACTAGTTGGGTGTTTGAGGCAGAGAAGTAACTGCTAATAACAGCTCTGACGCAAATTTGCCAACACTCACGCAGTAACAATAATATCATCGAGCCACTCCTGTGAGTTATGGCTTTTCTCTTTCTTGCTATGGTCTTCTAGAGCGAACAGACAAAGGTGCGTGCGTACGGCTGCATGTATACGCATGTGTCTTCAGACTCGGCCCCTTTTCACTTTGTGGTATCTGCGCAAATGCATGGGCGTGGGTGATTCCGAGTGCACCCACGTAATGATGTCACTTCTACCTCAAGAATACGGGTGGGCGCGAAACTGATCTCATTTGGACCTTGTCTGGGTGCATGTGGGCGGGCGGCTTATTCTCACTGGTGTGGATGGGAGTGTAATGTGGGCAGAGTCGAGGCCAGACAGGGACAGCGAGAGGGGGAGGGGAAGTTTATGCTTTTCTTTTCTGCAGTTGAGACACACATGCTATTAACTGTCACACGCTTTGAAATGGTTAAACGTGGAAAATCCATTCTAGAGTGAGTTGGGTGCAAGTTAACTGCATCAGAAATGCAAAAACAATGCAATAAGCATCAAGCAGCAAGACACTACCTTGACTAGAATTTTCAATAGTACAGAAAAAAGTTCAGCTTGCTTTGTGCACAATCAAGTTATTTAGCGGTGAGGTAGCTTGACCAATTGGTAAATTGCTAAAACAATGTGACAAAATATTCCCTCTCTTTTAAATTTATCAGGAAAGCAAGAATGAGTGAATCAGTTTGGAATTTGTTTTAATAAAAAAATGATTCACCAATTCAAGTAGCATGAAAAACAAGGTATGTTGGTACACTTTCTTAAACATTGCAGGAAATTCAGATCCCGTTCCGTGAATCAGTTTGTTCAGTTATGTTTGTGGGTGTCATGGATGTGTGACTAATCTGTGGCTCTATAAAGAAAATAAAGTGATTTCTACCTCACTAAATTCCAATAATTTGTTTCATAAATTATAAAATGGTTGTGCCATTTAGAATTATGACATCTTTAATCAGCATGACATGAGGCATCACATTTATACCCAAACAGAATTAATTTATATGAAAATAATAATAATAATAATTGTAGCAAGAACCTGCTTAAATGATCTGGATTTGCTGAATAGAGAGTGCTGTTTGGATGCCTGTCACTGCTTGTTGAATTTGCAGATGTCTTTTTTTCAAACAAATGGTGAGTAATTCATTCCATTATTGTATGTTGCTTCACATAAAATGTCTATTGCAAAAGACTGTGTTGATAAATATGCTTATAATGCATTCTCAACATGATTTCTGCTAAGTTCAGTGCTCGTGTCATACACTAAATATGGCTACCACTTATGTGCAGCATTCTTAATAAATGTTTTCATAGCACAGTATTTTCTTTAATATAGCCTTTCATTAATTATTTTAACTACAAATAAATTTGTTTTCTATATTTCCTTTGTTGTATTTAGAGTAACTAACATATTTAAGTTTTTAATGTGTTTAATTCTATAACCCAAACTGAGATCTTAATTTATTTTGTGTTAGATCATTTTGGCTTTGATTACAAAAACCATACTTTTTATTAGCTTGATCCACTAGTCATCCAGTTACTAGTCATCCAGTAGTTACTCTAGTCAATGACGCATTGACTAGAGTAACTACTCTACCTTTGTGGTCAGTTTTTTTTTATTTTTTTTATTTTTTTTTTCAATGCATCAAATAATCTGGATAAAATGTATCAGTTTCCACAAACCTAGTTTGAAAAGACTTTCAAAAACATAAAAAAAAAACATCTTACTGACCCCAAACTTATGAATGGTGGTGTACAAGCTACAGTTTTATAGTAGCTTCTCTGGTGCTGGTGTTTATTCACATGACTAGTGTGGGAACATGACGTAAAAGTGAGGTAAAATATGATTATTAAGTGAGTAACAATGCAAATTAGGGGGAAAGGAAGGCACTTGGTAATTTGCTGCTGTCTGTTAATGATAAAGGTCTCATTTCTCCTTAGATGTAGAGTGGGTAGAAACCACAGATTTTCCGAAGTGGTCACATGTTTTGTGCCCATACGCAGAGTGAAACTAGTGCAGAGGTTAAGCGGGCAAACACCTGCTCTTCTTCAGACACCAGCCCAGCCCAGAAGCATTGATGTGGGATGTTAGAAGTTTCCAGTAGATCTAACGACTGGACAATGATCAAATGTGTCACTAGAGAGCCATGTATGGACAGCTGCCATAGAGCACAAAGGCCTCTTCAGCAAGCCACATCAATAAGATCACTATGTGTGCAGTACAGGGCAGGCTGATCACGGATATGTAGGTTATGGAAAAATAATGACCGTGGGCCAGCTAAATATGGATTTAAGGTGTGATCGAGGGAGTGGGCTTGCGAACATTGGTCCTTTGTAACTTCTCCAGGCTGAACTTTGACTTTTCCCCTACACCATGACATGCAATCCTGGTGGAGCTACCCCGCATGATCCTGCAAAGCCCTCCCACACAGCTCAGTATGCTGACAGGCAGCTATGCAAACAAAAAGCCAATGGACCCACCCAGTGTCAATCCTGCCTCCTACAACAGTTTCCTCACATATCGGTGTTAGAGCCGTAGCGCACATTAATAACAAGCTACAGACAGATTATTTGGAGTTCGGATTGGAGAAATCACAAAGTAATTTTACTCACCTCAGTTTTAATTCTCTTGGGCGATGGCTCATCTCTGTCACCGCATCGAGATCTGCAGTAAAGAAAATTAATGTTCAGCACTGAAAAAGCTGGGTAAAACCACTAGCAATTCTACATTATAAAAAAATTAAAAAATGACCTGACCATATATGTGTGTATATGTGTGTGTGTGTGTGTGTGTATCAGAACACATTTTTTTATTAATTCATCAAGCATTTAAACGTTTGGGGGTCAGTAAATATATATATGTATTTTTAAGAAAATAATAATTTTCCAGTAAGGATGCTTTAAATATACAAAACTTTTTAACATTTATAATGTTAAAGTGTTCTATTGCAAATAAATGCTGTTCTTTTGAACTTTCCATTAATCTAAGAATCCTGAAAAAAAATGATCTTGGTTTTTCACCAAAATATTAGGCAGCACAGCGGTTTTCGACATTTATTATATTAAGAGAAACAAATCAGCATATTAAAATGATTTCTGAAGAATCACTAAGACTGGAATAATGGCTGCAGGAAATTCAGCTTTAATATCACAGAAACAAATGACATTTTAAAATGCATTAAAATAGAAAACTGTTATTTTAAATTGAAATAATATTTCACACTGATAGTGATTGCTATATTTTTGATCCAAATAAATTCAGTCTTGGTGAACATAAGAGACTTAAAAAAAACTTACTTATGACACCAAACTTTTGAATATGTAAGGGTAAGCAATTAGATTTAGTTTTTTTCTGCCATAATCTACCATTGTGGACATGTTATTACAATTACTTTAACCAAAGTGCTGATATTTTTATTTTTAATTTAAAAAAGAAAAAAAACTTAAAACAAGGATTTTCAAACCCCACCCCCATTATTAATTATGCTTATTAACTCCTACATGGCACCCCTTCAAATATATCATAGACCCTTGCTTGAAAACCCTGGCCTTAAAATGCTAATGTATGCTTTAGTAATACTAGCTTTTCACCTGCAACCTCATTTAGGAGTGCCCTTGGTAAATTTCATTATATGACGTAAGAAGCGTTGTAAGAAAACTTGGCCTAGATAACTTTCGCAATACCTAGTCCACGACTGTGATGCAATCTTTCAAGTTCTGAATGAGTGGCTACAATTATGTAACGCCAAAAGGAATTTTCCATCCACTGACACGCAAGCCTGGCAATCCAGGAAACACCTGCACGGTCTCTTTGGATGGCAGGTTTTGAGTCTCTGACAAGGCCTGTGTGCCTTTAGATGCATAGGAGTGGGAGTTTTCTCATCTCTCTGTAGACCTCAGTGCAGCACTTCACACCTTAACACACACGCCCCGCACAAAGCTGACTTTGATATCTCGGCTCGGCTCTAAGCAGACTACCAGAGAGCAGATCCTGAGCTGCTCACAATGCATTAGCACGAGCTATCTCTTTCTTGGCTTAAAGGCTAAACATCATGAATGATTACTCTAGTCAGTTATGGGGTGTAAAAAAGTGATGCATGCAGAGAATTTAAATCCATTAAAACAAACAACTCCTCTACAATGTGCATTCTTTATACTAACAAGGTGGAATCTGCAGGATATTTTGTGTTTATTAGAAAATTATTCACTGATTTAGGTGGGGAATTTTATGATTTAAACAATGGTAAAATGCTTTAAACACAGATACTGGCTCTCATATTTAAGGCCTGCATCTGTGGAAATGGTCTGACAAAGCGACCATCCTGCCCAAAATTCATGCTGCTGGTTACCCGAACTACTCAAACAGTGCAATGTTTCTACAATGTTACAAACACACAGTGTTAACACTTTTTAGGGAAACTTTTCTGTGCATAATCAACTAGGATATGAGAAATTATTTTAAAACTGAAAAATTGCATGTTTCAGTTTTAACCAAATGTCCAAAAATAGTCGACCATGGTGTTTCATGTTTGGGAAATGACCTCAAAGTTCTTACTTGCTGGTTCTGTAGGTGTATTTGTAGGTGACCTCTCGGGAGACCTGACGGGCCAGTCCGAAAAGCTCATCCCTGCGAGTCAGCAATGCCACCTCCTTCATACATAGCTGTGCTGCAGCCTCATTCACAGTCAGCTATGTAAAAACAAAGGGGATTTGTATTATTACTTTGATAATAAATAATACATATTGTCACATGCAAAGAATTAAACCAGTCCCACAAGCAAGCAACACCCCTGCATTATATTTCTGGTGCAGCCAATTAACTGATGAAGCACTTTTTGAATCATTTCTTACTGGAAGTGCAGCTACCTTGTTGAAAAAAAATCAGCATATGATGGTTAGGTATGTTTTGAAGCATGGCAGCTGGTTTGAGCTGGTCATGTGCTGGTCCTAAGCAACTAGCTCCAGGGCAGGACCAGCTCATAACCAGCTCAGGACCAGCTTAAACTAGATAATGACCAACTAAGGACCAGCTTAAACCAGCTGCCATGCTTCAAAACATACCTAACCAGCATTTGCTTATTTTTTCAACAGGGCACGCTTGGAAGTGCATGATACATTTAAACCCCAAAAGCACCCAAAGATGCAAAAGCTCCGTAAAACGCACCTCGTGCAGAGTCAGATGCTTTCCATCCTTCCTTTTCGAGTCGAATCTCCCATATATGGCACTATACTTGCGGATTTCCTCTTCCCTGTGCGGATCCTCATCGCTCATGTCAAAGATGTGGCTGATCATCTTGGCAAGCTTCTTATTTCCCTTCAACTGTTCTTTAACCTCTCCGGGGTCACTCTTGGGCAAAGTCTGAGCGATTCTTTCTACGCACTCTGCCACAGACTGAACAGCAGCCGCGTCTAGTGCCTCCAGGCCGTCCCGAGGGGAAGACGGAGAGCCCAGTTCTGCCGGGGACAGGCTGTGCTCGCTCTCTGTGCCGTGCCCAGTCCAAAAACGTGGCTCGCTGCCACTCTGAAGGGGCGAAACTGTGGCAGAAGAGTTCCCGTTGCCTGATTCCACTTTTCCGGGATCCACGCAAGCAGCTGCCAAACACTTGGGCACTTTGACTTGGGTGTCTCCTCGGGCGCCATTCCCAGGCAACAATGTGGGCGACCCTTCGGGCAGCTTGTAGACGGGAATGCTGCAGACGGGAAGGGACGTGAGGGGCTGATTGAACAGGGCAGGGTTTGTGACCCAATCGCGCAGAGCTTTCTGTAGGCGTCTGACGTGCAGCGGTTTGCTGGCCATGCCTACGAGAGCCATGATCTCTAGAAACTCATCCTCGCCGGCCTCGCAGAGCTGCTGAACGTCATCGCCGCCCTGCTGGATGAAGGCATCGTAGTAGCACAGCAGGTTGGCCCTCTGAAGGATGCGGTAGAGCTGCAACTCCCCAAGGGTTCTGGGTAAAGTCGCTGCCATACCTGAACAAAGGAAGGAACAAAGTAAGCAGCAATTACAGGAAACAAAGCAAAAGTGCTTGAAGGAGAGGACACTGGTTGCCACAGCAGGGGGAGAAAAAGAAATGTGTGGCTGGATCCAACAGTGGCGACTATAAGAGAGCGCCTGTCAGGCTCCTGAGCTGCTGGGAGAGTCACATACCACACTCCACCTCTGCAACACGCGTAGGTGGACTCTCTCAGCACAGGCCTCATTTGTTTCTACTGGGATCTGGCTTCTACAGCTGCCACTGTCAGGATCTGGATCCACAGCAGCACAGATAAAAGCGAGATTGGCTGCAGGGGAGGGAGGTGGGGTAATGAAGCAGTGTGGGAGTGGGACGGTAGATGTGCATGCTAAGAAGATAGCGCTCTGCATTTTTCTTTAATTCACCCACTTCTTCCTTAGAAGGATACAGGGATTATGAATGCACAACAAATGTTCACGCATGCAAACTTTGTTGGATACTGTAATGCATACCAATGTGGTAACTAAGCTCATTTGCTTATTTTAGATGTGTTTTAGAAATGATATATCTGAAATATTTGGTG
Source organism: Carassius auratus (assembly GCF_003368295.1). Classification (NCBI taxonomy): domain Eukaryota; kingdom Metazoa; phylum Chordata; class Actinopteri; order Cypriniformes; family Cyprinidae; genus Carassius; species Carassius auratus. The sequence goes on along the minus strand of NC_039251.1, from coordinate 11,217,464 downwards.
GGGAAATGTTTATATTTTGAATCTGCAGTTGCAAATCGCCACTCATTTTTGGATCGGCGCATATTTATAGTGATGATTTACAGATGCATAGACAATGCACATGAATAATCATTCAGTCATTCAAAGCGCAATTGTGTACTGAATGATGTTTCGCATATTTGAATGATATTATGTGAATGTCAATTAGATCACGGATTTGTCATAGTTTGTGAACTTGTCTATTCATTTGTCACAGTACAAATGAAGAGATCATGGCAGAAATTAAAGTTTCATCAGATCAGTGGCAGAACGATGTGGAGAACCTCAAGGAACCTGAAAACGTACAAAATTATCTATTAAGTTCCTACAACAACTTCAAAGACGGTCAACGGTTTCTTCCCCCATTACAGGGGAAAGGCATTGAGAGACACTTAAATGCAGTGTTGGGTATAGTTACTTTGGAAAGTAGTTAGTTAAGTTACAACGTTACCATCAATTAAAAGTAATTAGTTATGATACAGCGTTACCTATTCATAAAAGTAACGCGTTAGAGTACTCATGCGTTACCAAAAATTAAAAGCCGTTTGCAGTGGCTCACACATGACAGGCACAGCCCCCGGCCCCTTTAAATGCACCTAGAAGTCGTGACTCCCGACAATGAATAACGTCAGTCATCCGACTAAATTAACACTGCAGGATAACAATAACAGGAAAGACAGTCAGCAATCGGCTATTCCACATGGCGTTTTATTTATTTATTATCACAGAACATATTATTAATCAAAATTCGCACCTACCCAGCCCGGGTAGCCTAGGCTACTGTATATTATGAGCACCACAAGATAACTCCTGATTTTTCTTTAACTTTACATAATGCAGTTATCAAAGTACAAGTATGCTTACTTGTAAACACAACCTTAAACAGGCTTGCAGATTTAAATCCATTCAGAAATGATGAACAACCAGCCAGCCAACGATCTAACAGAAATTAACAGCTGCCTGTCAAACAAACAAATGATAATAAACCGAATTAAATCCTTCACTGCCACACAGGCAAATGACAAATCGCTTAATAGCCGAACTAATTATTATTAAAGTGTCACTCACAGTCACAAGCCTAAATTCGCTTTAACACAGTCCTCTTACATTTACTCTTCAAAGTAGTGATTAAAACGTAGCAGAAGCAGATTTTCGAAACGTTTGTCCGACAGTCGATTTCTTTTTCGTTGACAAATTGAAAATAATGTGCGTACTTCCATAAACCAAACGCTGTCCTCTCTGCCATCTTGCCGGGAGTTCGAAAAAAAAAAAAAACACACACACACAGGGTCAGGCGCAGGGCACAGACGCATCACAGCCATTGACTTTACGATCACAGAGCTTCGGCTCCGCTGATACATCCGCAGGTGGCACAGTAGACCTAGGACAACTGTCTGACAAAAAGCAGGCTGCAGTCGGGATTTTCCTTTCCTTAAAATAACGGATTACTTTTTTAAAAAAATAACGAAGTTACTGATTACTTACGCACGAAACTAACGCGTTAAGTTACACATTTCAGGAAAAAAGTAATTAGAGTACTCTAACGCGTTACTTTGTAACGCGTTACCCACAACACTGCTTAAATGATATATTGAACTTCATTGAGTACACAAAATGATAATTGAGTCACGTTCAAAATGATGCCTAGAGGTTCTCCAGAGGTTTCCTACAGCATTGCTGTCTGAAGATCTCCAAACAAGCCTTTAAATTTTTAAAGTGGTGAATCATATTTTGTGAATAAGAATTAGGTTACTCATTTGTGAATCATATTTTGGGAACATATTCTTTCTGAGAGTATTCTGACCCCTACAGATATGTCAAGAAACTGATATTGTTTCAACGTCATCAGAAAACAGCATTTTACATTAAAATATACCAACTGCATGTTTTTTTTTAGAAATGAATATGCCTATAAAATATTTTCCTTCTACCCTAAATTTCCAAACCAACTTGCACAGACACACACATCTGCATATGCACTTTTCTCTGCCCGCAATGAAGTATAAAGACAGAAACTGCTTTCCGAGACACTACAACAACAAACCTATAACAGCAAAAAAGGAAATTATTTTATGGCATTTCTATACTACACGCACATACTTTAGGATTAAATAAATAAACAATTTAAAAATCTAAAGTTAAAAATATATATAATAATTTTAAATAATTAAAAATAAAATAGCCACTTTTAAAAATGAAGAACAATGCCAATTTGAAAACCAGACCTCAATTATTGTTCTTTCAGTGGCAGTAAAAGATGACAGATGCTGCCAAATCATCATGACTTTTAGTGTGCTAGAGGTGAGTAAGAACAGTAACACAGCGAGGCTGATAGTGAGTACTGATGAGTGAGTGTATGGAGTCTAATGAGGACACCCCACTGCACAGCAGAGTGATCCACCACTCTGATGGATGACTGAGGCCTAGACCCAAGTGAAGGGTGCCTTGTTGAAACCAATTTAGTATCAGCATGGATGGCACTCAGGCAGCTATTTATCCAAAGCTTTCTCTCCCCGCAGCATATTGGCTTCCTAATGCTGGAGATCTAAGGCCAGGGCTTCACGCAACAAGCTGAAAGCACTCACAGCACGTACTCGTGTTGCCCAACCGCGGCCTCTTATCAATTTAAATGAATTATGGATTCTCATCGAGACCTGTACTAAATACTGTGAATGTGATGAATCTATCGTTTAAGGAACTTCTCTTGATAGGAAACCTATCAGTCCTCTGCATCAGACTAAATGTTTGTGGAACAGCTGCTCTCCATATAAAAGCTACAAGGGCTGTTTTTGTGAAAGGAACATCAGACACTATAAGAGGAACACAATCGATTCACTTCTTAAGTGGATGACTACACAAGAAAAGCAATTGTTTGTGTGTACATAAGAAGTGGGGTATCTCTTAAAGTAATAGTTTATACAAATAAAAAATCTACTATCTACTGTGGAACACCAAAAGAGATGTTTAGAAGAATGTCCATGCTGCTTTTTTCCGCACATTGACAGTGAATGGTGAGAAATGTCTGTCAACTTGAATTATGGTCAGTTCTGCTATTTTTTGAGTTCAGATGATTCGGAGTAGTATATTGGTCAGCCTCTGGTCACCATTCACTTTCACTTTAAAGAAAACAGCAGCAATGTTCTCATACCCTTTACACTTTTCCAAGAAAATCGAATGAAATGAGGATGAACATTTCCATTTTTGAGTCAACTAGCCTATTCTTTTAACAAGAATCGGTATGTTAATAATTACAAATACTAGAAGATGTAAAATAACTTGCCACTATCATATATATAAACATCTTCAACATCACCTTTCAACTGCTTCTTTATGAGGACCATCAACTCAAGTTCAACTTTGATAATCTTTCTCAAAGCACTTCAAAAGATGGGTGCAAACACATTAATTTCAAGTGGCAGTGCCTTTAACCCAAATACTGTACGATTCGTCATAGGGTCTTTCGAAAATAATAGGGGGAAATATTGGTGAGGAAAGTAGAGAAGGAGAATAGCATGCTAAAAGTTCACCACTTTGCATTTAATATTAGTAACATCCGAGTCAGTGTATTGGGGGCCCAGTGTGTACAATGAAGTGGTAAACAATGAGTCATAAATTCACAGGACACAAGAAACATTTCGAAACAAAAATTCCCATTACCTCATTCCAATTTATTATTCAAATGATAAACCAAATATGAGGCATCACTAACTATTACTAATGTTTATGGGAACAATAATAAACCATCTGTGGCAGAACAGCATTACATTAGCATTAGGAGCCAAGCATCAAGGGTAGTTTCTATTATAGACACTTATCATATTGTTATTATTCTGTCATTGCAGACTATGGCAGGACTGCTAGAAGTAAATTGTTCAGTTCGGCTGTAGAAATAAAGTAAACAGTCTGGAGCCATCTTCTATTCATGCAATATGAATATGATATCATTGTTTATAACTATAAATAATATGGTTTTAAATCATCTAAAATAAATCAAGTCTTTAGGGTTGAAATAAGTTAGGATATTTGTCTATCTCAGGCTGTACATTATGCATTGGTTATTTTAATATTACACATAAAATGCTGTATTTGACTAAAAATTCAGCAAAAAGAGGTGATATTTGATATGTGCTATTTGCAAAATACTCTTAAAAGTAAAATTAATTTTCCAGAAAAAAAAAAGTAAAGGTTTTCGCCTTAATTTTTGCTTTGCCATGATCAGCCACATTGTTTGGCCACCAAAATTTCATGGAAATTGTACTTTTCTTACACCGTTCATCAAATTTGAACAAATAAATGGCAGATCATCTTTAGACCTTTTTTTTTTTTTTTTACCAAACCAGTTGGCACAACAATCACAACAAATTTTGTTTCTTCACTGGGAATGTTATTTTAGTTGTACAATACTGTATACAAATAATACAATAGTCTAAAAAATGTAGCTTCTGGATTGTTAACCCTGTAATATCTGCATGCAACTAGATACATTTTTATCATTATTATCATCATGCAATACTTTTATTATCTACATGTAAACAAATCAGTAGCTATTAATATAGATTATTGAACATTTAAAATAACATTTCATATAATATCCTTTAGCTAGCTCTTGAAATTCCTTGGGAAAATATATCAGCGTATGAAATCCACACATACAAAAACCATTGCACAGTGGAAAGCATTGGGAATACTCTGACTGGAAGTGAAGAAACGCTAAGGATGCTGTACACACACAGCTGCCGACGACCAGACGCCCACGGGGGCGCGTTCACACACGGTACCGAGAGCTGTCCGGTCTGCACGGCGCGCACATGGATCACAATAACACGCAGGAAAGTTGCACACAAAACAATAATTCAGCGCTCAACTGCATTTGCAAGCAAGACTGAGCTAAAGTATTGGGAAATAAACATACCTTTTGGTGTTCTTTCGTTGTCTTTTTCCAACAAAACTCTTCCAAAAGTGGCGTGTGGTTGAATGATTATTAAAGTTCTGAAATATGACGCTCCGTAGAGTTACGCGACGCTTCACTGTCCAATGAGGTGCCGCGCGTTCGGCGGGTAAGCGACGCGTCCTTCGGCTCTCTGTTATTGAATTAACTCTCACGCACTCTGTAGTTTGAACTACGGAGGGACTCTCAAACTAGTTGGTTTCCGCTCTCTCCCCTACTGCCAGAATTGGGATATTCCGCGCTTGCTACATTGCTCTCTCACTCCCACGCGCCTGCGTGACGCAGATCCTGGCGTGGGCGATAGCGGCGCGTGGGAGGCTGCTGCATGGAATACCAAACCTCATATCAGCCGCATGCACCGCCTCATATATGTGTGTGTGTGTATACACACACACACACACGCGGACATTTATCATGTTTGTTGACCTTACTGAAAATACGCCAGCATACAGCATAACGGTTCGGTGGCCGCCTGTACGCCCACACCGGTGCTATTCTTGCCCCCTCCTCCTCCAGAGCAAATTCACCTGCTGCCTACAGCCTGTCACATACTGAGTCCTTGTGCATTCCAGTGGGCTCTTTTTCACATCTTTTTCGTTCTACCTGTTCCATTTATAGAGTTCTGCGCTGATGGCCAATAACAAGATCTGCAGGCAATCTCATAAACAACATAATTACTTTTTTACTTTTAAAAATGCACTTTCTGGAGATGAGTTAATTAGCTAGTAAAAGTTTCAGCAATTCTGGATCTTCAGTTTGTAATTAAAGAGAATACAAAAGAAGAAGAAAAAAAAGTATTTGCATTTCCCGAAGGAAATACCACAAAGAAGCACAATAGTGTTGAAGTAGCAAGTTTAGGTTCTATTTCACAAAGTTTTTATTTAATATAAATATCTATATATGCTATTTTATTTATAACTATAGGCTATATATATATATATATATATATATATATATATATAGAGAGAGAGAGAGAGAGAGAGAGAGAGAGAGAGTATATTTAATAGATAGATAGATAGATAGATAGATAGATAGATAGATAGATAGATAGATAGATAGATAGATAGATACATAGATAGATAGATAGATAGATATGACAAAACCATGCATATTTACAATACAAATGCATTCTAACAATACAGATTTTCACATTCTGATCTATGTTTGCATACTTAGCTTAAGAGGGTATGACCTTTAACCCAAAAATAGAAAAGGCATTTGTGTGACACATCAGGGTATATTTATCATAATCAGAGCAAATGTAAACACAGTCATTGAGGTTAAATCAATGCGGTCTAATTTGGCAGCGATGTCTGATTCATGAACGAATCATTCTTTTGAGTCTGATCTGTATTATTTTTAAACGTTTTTTAAATCAATCGGACTAAATCAGTAAAAGCAGTTCCCAAGAATATTTGGTTGTAAAAATATTGTCAAAATAGAGGGTTTCTCCATGCAGGAAGGGAAGATCGATTGAATCGATATGCAAATCAAAATCATCAATCACAGTTCAGTATGCTAATATTACAACGACGCCGCAGCACATTCTATTAGTCATAAGGAGATTTTCAAACTGTAAAACTGTAATAAAAGTTTGGAGTAAAACACCTAAGGCTAAAATGATCTTGAAAGTTTATGCTAGATTAATTGCTTGCTTTTTGACACTTAGGGTGGGGGATGAGAACAAACCCAAAGCGGAATGTTTAAGCATTATCAATACAGTCATTCTTACTTTTGAGCATGCACAGATGTTTGTGCTTTCCTTGAGTGTGGTCCTCGAGTAGTGAATATCCGCCGGGAACTAAACCCTTCTAAGGGGTTTGTGACTGAGAGACTTTCATTGTTACAGTGACTCAACCAAAACAAACCTCTCCCCTCAGCACATCTCTCTTACTGCTCCTCAGCGTCAGATGCGGAGATTCATTGAGAGATGTGCTCTCAGACATGTTTTGGGGGTCTGCAGCAGGAAGAGGAGTGAAAAGGGAGATGCTGGGAGGGGCTGTGGTCCTGTATGCAGCCACTACTCACTCCTCTTTCAGGATATTTACACTCCCACACACAGTGATTCAGCTGGCTCTAATCCTCTCCTCACACACACACACACACACACACACACACACAAACACTGCCGCTGGATTAGGCTGCATAAGACACCCATGGCCAAAAGACTATGACAAAGATTCTCCTTCTTCATGTAAAAAAAGCGTGTGCTTTAGATAAACCGAGGGAGCGAGCTGGCTGACAAACAATTTGAGAATTGTGAGTATTTCGTATCTTGTTGTATGTGGGCAGCTGACATGACATGCAGTTCTTCTGTCCTCAAAACACAAGGTCGGTAATTTCTTTTATATGCAGCAACGGACGCTTATTATGTCCAAAAACATCAAAGTATCAATTCAAAATTCATGCTGATAATCAAAGGTGAAATATCAAGCTATCGAGTACATTTTTGTCACCATAGAGTCCTTTGGAATGACTCACATCTCTTGAAAATGTTTTTAACCAGGACCCGGACAGGAAGTAAATATGACTCAGAATAGCATACTCTTATTTTTGGCATATAACGATGGCAGAAATAGTAAGAGTGGGCTATTTTGAAATCAGCCAATTTAGGTTAAGATGATTCAAACCTAGTTCTAATAAGTGCTTCATAGAAAAATCAATGACAGTTTGATTAGTTCTTTCTTCAGTGGTTGTTGCAACAGCTTGGTGCCTTATAAGCACAACACTGTTTCCGAGCAGAATGATAAAAAATAAACTCAGTGGCCTTGGTTCCAGAAGTATTTCTCCCACGGTGATTAAAAAAAAGTCTTTATTAAATAGTTATAAGTCATGAACCAAAGCAATTATTACCTACATGAGGATTCACAACATTACAAACTTTTATTTGAATCAAAAACATATCTAAAAAACTTTCAAAAATGTGTTAAAAAAAACTTGTGTTTTTAATGGCTTCAATGAAGGAAAGAACTACAATCCCACAAAAACAATGCAAGTGAAAATCAAATTAAAGAGAAAAATAACAAATACTGATTTGCATTATTCACAGTGCTGGACTTAGACATATTCTTTTGTTGCAATTCTCTCACTCTGATTCACTGCTTGGTGGATTTTTTTTCTCTTTTTCATGGTTCATGGTTATGTAGTTTTCATGAGGAATTATACTGTTAAATATGACTATTAAAAAAAAGATTATGTGCTGTCTGAGGCACACACTAAAGGAAGAAGGAGCGTTTTACCTTCTGTTAAGTGTATGACATTTCTGTAACACTACTTCCATATTAATTTCTTCAGTCCTGCGGTGTGAGAGAAAGAGAGATTTAATAAGCATTAATGAGCACATAATGCTGTAAGTGAAAGGTTTAATTATTTGTGTGAAAGCAGCATACAGTATGTGCGCCAAACTGTAAACAACGTGCTATGATAGAGTGAATTCCTTGAAATGTGTTTTAAACTGCATTTGTCACATTTTATTATTAAATAAATGTGCATGCATGCCACGAGAAACACATTTCAATTTACGCAATAATACATATGTGAATACTCTACAGAATTACATATCACAGTTGATATAAATAGCTAAACAACACTTTCGATGTGTCCACTAATAAAGGAGGGTGTGAGGAAAGAGAGATATCAGACGGAAAAGGAGACAAAAGAGAGAAAGTGGAGGTTGAGTTGGGTGGGGGGTGCCAGAAAGGGTGAGAGAGAAAGAGAAAAAGAAAGAGAGAGAGCAGTACAGTAAAAGTCTTCGAATCTGCCTTGGTATTAGATGCTATTTTTAGGAAGTAGGCCAGCAACAGCTAGCAGCCTGGCGAAGGTGCCACGCATGCTTGATTATATTTTTTTCCTTCTTTTTTTTCTCTGACAGAGATGAACTGAGATGATTTTGGGAACTGATAAATGTTACAATATTGTGCCAAAATTCGAACGAAAGATGCCAAGGAAAATATGAGACGTTTCTGTTTTGACAGCTGATTGACAGATGGCTACCACATTGATCCTAAAAATGACAACCGTGCAGTTGACAATGAGCTTTAAATCACACCAAAAGGAATACAACTGATTCACAGGATGAGTGAGACAATACTTTCACTGAAAAACAAAATAAAACATGTTTTTATTGTTTTTTTTTAGCATTAAAACAAAATAGTTCTGTTTACAAGAGAAACATATTAATTGGGTAAGTTTTCCATCCATGGTGACACATTCTATTTGATTTAATAGCAAATGAATGTAATTTTATTGTAAAAATGTATATGTTTTTGGATGTATATTATGGTCTGGTTCAAGTTAAAGACAACTCAACATTTATAGAGCGCTTTTAACAACACAGATTGTGTCAAAGCACTTTACAGTATTAAATAGGAAAATAGTGTCAATAATGCAAAAGGACAATAGTAAACACTAAATTTTCAGTTAAAGGCAGTTCATCATTTCATTCAGTGATGTCATCATCGAGTTCAGTTCAGTTTAAATAGTACCTGTGCAATCAAGTCAATGATATTGCTGCATATGAAGTGTTCCCAACTAAGCAAGCCAGAGGCGACAGCGGCAAGGAACCGAAACTCCATCGGTAACAGAATGGAGAAAAAAGTTCTCCTCTGACCAGACGAAACCAGCAGTACAATTCCAGGCTGCAGCAAAGTCAGATTGTGCAGAGGACTCATCTGGTTCCTGTGGTCTGCAGTGGTAGGTTAAAGCAGGGTAGTAAATTATTAGGGCCTTTCGTACCGCGGGAACCTTTTCATAGTACCAGAACTAATTATGGAACTATTTACTTTTTGCCATTTTCGCAGCATCCAGAACTGGGTACAATTTTTGTACAGGACTGCCTTTTTCGGGAACCAAATTAGCTCCTACTCCAGCGCAGGGTCTAACCAGCAAAACTGGTACTACCCGTGACTTAAGCATACATTGATTGGCCAGATGTGTGTGAAAACGCCTTCACCCGCCATGATTTAAAACGCTGTGTAAACATAAATTAAACATTGTATCAACTTATTTTGCAAGTATGGCAAACAGGGATAGATGGACAGACGCTGAGGCACTTGTAGCAATTGTAGAACCGCCAGTTGTCATTGGAGATTCTTAGTCCTCCTTTCCACTATTTCAACTGCTTTACGTACACGTCGACATTCCATGTCCATTTTTGTCAAACCCGCGAGACACAACAATAACACAGCTCCTATATCACAACGTCCTCCATCCTCCTTTTGTTAATGTTGTTCTTTTTCTGTTTCAGATGTTGAACTCTACAGCGCACTAATAATGTCACTGTCGACTGGCTCACGTCACGTCCACTGTCAGTGTGAATGCAATCTTTTAAATGTTTCTGGGAAATTATAACCAATGTGTGTTGAAGAAAATAATTTGACACGTATTGTTTTTTTTTTTCATATTTGAAAGAAGTCTCTAGTGCTGTTTAATAACAAAAACAGTGAAAACGGCAGTATTGTGAAGTATTATTACAATTTAAAACTGTTTTTATTTTAATTTATTTTAAAATGTAGTTTATTTCTGTGATGGAAAAGCTGAATTATCTGCATCATTGCTCCAATCGTCATTTATAAATCTTCAGAAATAATTATAATCAATGCTTATTTGGTGCTCAAGAAAAAAAATATTATTATTATCAATGCTGAAAATAGCATTGCTGCTGAATATTTTTTGGAAACCGTAATATATGTTTTAAGGATTAAAATGGTGCAATGGTTTTTCAGGAATGTACTGTACACTAGTGGACAAATGTCAGTTCTCTCAGAACAATAATCCCATCCTCTCTCATGATAGCTGGATGACTTCATCATGATCAACATGATTTCTCTGCTTTTCTGAGATCTCGGCTAGTGAAAATGAATTGGTACAGATGCAGTGCTTAAATAATAATTCTGGGTGTCAGCGTTACACTGAAATTAAAGTGAATGACACTTGTCGAAACAGGGTATGTCAGAAAGGGCTCCAACAAGGTAAATTACATTCAGAAGCAGGTGAGTGGGTACTGTCAAGTGTTTCCCCACAGCTGCAGTCTCAATTAATATAATTTACTCCCTGCACAAAGGGTCTTATAATTGCTTCACCACATATATAGAAGCAACAGAAACATTCGATTTGATCCGATTGCACTTGTTTTGTTTCCAAGGAGCAGCTGCACAATTCATCCACAAAAACAGCAATGAGTTGATAGCAATTCTATACTCTCATTTGTATGGAAGCCTATTTTTGCTACAGAAAAAAAGGTAATTTTGTCTTACAAGTCAGACTTTTTTCATTTTAACTATCACAATTTGGACTCTATTTCCTCACAATTCTCAGAGAAACATTCTGAGATATATCCTCAGAATTGTGAGTTCATATAGTGAGTTAGTTTACACCTCTCAATTCTGTTTTTTGTTTCCACCATGAAAAAAATATATAAATAAATAATAATAACCAGGCCTTTTTATCTCACAACTCTGACTTTTTCCTGCAATTGAAAGTTTACAATGTAACTCACAATTCTTAAAAAGTCCAAATTGTGACTTTTTGTATGTACATTTTCCGTATGTACATATTTTGTATGTTTGTATGTACTGTCTGTATGTATGTATATATATATATATATATATATATATATATATGTGTGTGTGTGTGTGTGTGTGTGTGTATAATTTTTGTTTTTGTTTACTCTGTATTGCAACAGATCATAATCTACACTCTATTAAATATTCTGATTTATAAAAATCTCAGTGTTTAAATATAAATCAATGATAAAAAAATATACATATATGAAACAGATATTTACCATAATCACTGAAAAGTGTATCACTGTAAGTAACTTTTATTGCAATTAAGCTACATATTTATTTCAGTACATGCAATCAGTGGGATTCATATCCATGACCCTGGTGTTGCTAGCCTAGCACCATGCTCTACCAATGGTAAATTGTGTGAAGCACAACTAAATGCAATTTATGGATTCCAAGCAATTTAACATATAAAATCTGCATTTTGCAATGCATATCCAAGCAGAATTCAGAGTGGTAAACAATATTTTTAAAAAGCAAAGGGAAGATGGATTTAATGATTCAGACATGATGATAAACCAACTGGTCATCCTCTAGTCTAGTGATAATACAGAAAGCAAAAGGAGAAATGTGAGAAAGCACAATGCCCAACATATGTTCAGAAAAGCGGAGAGAGAGGGAACACAGGGAAATAAAGAGAGAGGTCAAAGTGAGGGCAGTTCAAAGCCCAGGGGAAATGAGCCACAGGCCGTGGGCGTTGAGAGCGAGTGGCCTACCTGTTCTGTTCTGTTCTGTTCTTCCAAAGCCGATGTCATTACGATCTGGGCACACAGATCTGACAGCTGCTCCATTAGTTCTCCAGCCAGTGATCAGATAAAAGATCCTTTTGTCCTGTGAGGCCAACATACACAAGAGCAAGGGTCTGGAGGAGATTCAGCCAATTAAACCACACAGACCTTTTCCCTAAAAGAATGAGTGGTCGCTGCATACACAGAAATACATACTCGTTCGTCTCTTCTTGTCTTTTATCTGTGTATGCATTGAACTTGCATTTCATGAGGTATATCAGTCTGCATGCATTATTTTTCTGCTGTCAATAAAAACAGAGATGCTAGAAAATCATAATGTAAGTTTCAGTTTATACACATCTGCCACTTCAATGAAATAAAAGCAGCAAGTGTAACGAATCTTCAATGAATAAACACGAAGCGTCTTCTTCTTTTGGAGCATGTGCACAAAGATGGCGATTAATGTCATGTTGAACTAAAGACAATCTACAATTGCGCTTTCTGCTTCTGTAAATCCAGCTTTGATAAATGAATGCATTAGATTTAAAGATGAATTGTTGCATTAGTCTGACTAAAATCAAACTTTGAGAGGTACAGTAGTGGTATGTAAAATAAATAGCAAAGAGAAATATATATAATCAATTAATAGCTGGCCAAAAAATAAAAAGTCATCATTATTCACCCTTGTGTCATACAAACACAAAAATACTACTATATTGTTGGTCACTGTTTGGGGGTTTAATGCACCAATATGGTAAATGTATGCTTAGGCACTATATTCCATTTCTTCTTAAGTCATATGATGGCTTTGTGTGAGGAACAGACCAAAAATGAATATGATAATCACTCAATCTGTTAACTGCTACTGGATCATTGACTCTATGAGTAGAACTGAACACCCAGATCGATCATTAGTCGAGTTGTAAAAGAATCATTCAGACACGGGTCCAACTGATTCACTGGGAAGAATCGATTTGTTCATGAACATTATTGCCAACATTTAAACGAGAGCATGCCAACGAGACCTACGGCAGCCAGATTCCAGTTTGTTCATCACACAAAGCTGCATCATATCATATGGCTTCATAAGAACTGGAATATAAAGCACACAATTCATTTGGACAACTTTTGTGATCCGTTTGTTCTTGTTGCAGCTTGAAACCCCCAGAGTCAGCGTCATTGGCCTTCCCCTTTCGCACAGATCTGCGTGGCATGCATAGACTTTTGTTCGGATTAATCCGGTCTGTATTGTATCCAGCATCATTCAATGCAATTCAAGCAAAACATCTGAAGTGGTTTCTTGTACTGAGAAGTACTTGTACAATGCTAGAAGAATGCTACAGGGATGATGTATTTATGCAGGCCAAAAACAAATTAGCATTAGCATTTTAGTACTTCTGGTTCCATTGTCCTCAAGTCAGTTTTATTATTATTATTATTATTATTTTATGAGTTTAATATGGTCGGCAGTTAACACAAGCTCAAGATTTCACGTAGCTGGTGGCTAACAGTTTGGTAAATGGGATGACAGCGGCCGTCGAGGACATTAAACATCCTCACGCCAAACAGGTAAACCCACTCTAGTCCACTTTTTTTTGCAAACATCCGTCATCACTGCAGTACTCTTTTCAAAAACATGATCTTTGATTAAAGCTTTTAGCAACCAACTAACCGACCAGATCGGCTGGTTTAAGCTCTTGTTTTTAACTTTGTTGGCTTGTGTACAAATAATTTATTCCAATTATCAATATTAATTGCAACTAGACTATTGAAAATTGGTGTCTTTTTTTTCTTCATATTTCTGTAGTTTTGTTCACACTGCACTGCTTCATGTTGTGCCCAAGAATATCCCTCACGGCCTCTCATAGCTTATTGCTTCATTCTCATTCAAATCTTTTTATCTGTTTATGACTGCGACAGAGCTATGTTCTGATTGAATCATAGGAGAAATCTTGTTGTGAGATTGAAATATGCATCAAACCATTCCACTGAGGAGTTTCAAAATATTGAAATCAAATTTTGTTGTACCTGTAAGGCCAAATTCACATCAAAATGCATTCCATCCACCTTATTTTTATCGTAAGAGCGGCCATTTGTAACTTGAATGTGCAATGCTTCTGGTGTCATAAATGTCCAGTTATTTTACCTGTAAAATAAAGAAACAGACTGTTGTGCTGCTTTATATTGCTGCTATATATGCTGCTTTTAAACTTGTCCCAGCTAACAAACAAACAAACAAACAAAAAAGTTATGAAAACATTATTTCTGCATGTTTGCTAAATGCTCATAACATCCAGTTTTTAGAAATGCATTTTAGAAAATTAATGTAACTTTGCAACTACATGCCAACTACCAGTCATTAGTGTATTAGTAGATTGTCGGCTTAATATCTGCTAACAAAGACATTCTACTGACTGTAAGGAGCTTTGCATGCCTACATCAACTTATTTTACTAACCTTAACCTAAACAGTTTAAGGAGTTAGTTAACATGTAGTTGCACAGTTACTTATAATTAGTATAATTTTTAAAGTTGGCTATCAAAAGTAATTTTGCAAACATTATGGGAGAATACCTTTTTGAATATTCTCTGAACCAGAAAAAGGTGCCATAAATGATGAATATATATATATTTATTCGTTTTTAGAGCATTATGCTAGTTGCAACCTGATCTCACGACAAAAACGTACAAATGGGAATTTCTTCACAAGATGCGAAATGCGTAGTGTATGCTTCATGAGATGTTCAATGTGAAATGTCCACTGAGTGGCGCTAAAACAGTGTTGCATCGTGAGCGATAAAAGAGCGTTTCATCGTGAGTCAAGTTTTCACGGTATTTGTACCCAAGGATTCCACATTCTGAGTCCAATTCAGTGCAAGTTACCAAACAAGCTTGTTACATGGAGTGATATGAACTTTACTGCATTGATATTTATTTACTGGTATGTATTTTGCAACTTGCGAAAAATTTCCCACAGGGACGTTTTCGTGATGAGTTTAGGTAGGCTATTAAATACCAGACAACTTTGAGCAAATGTTCTATGAAGTTTGAGAGAAACCTTGCCAGAATGTTAGCCATTAACATTCAATTTAATTAAATGATTTACCTAAAGTCATCGTAAATGCCAAATAAGTTGGAATAAACTTCAGATCTCCTGTAACATAAGACTGTGTGAACCGAGCATTGTGGACACTTCAGACTTTTACTGCTGATATATTTCAGGCTGTGGAAAACATATACTCAACTTTACCCAATTAGTGTGGTGGCTACAAGCCACAAGGCCCGGTTTGAGCCCGACAGTCTCTGCATGGCCGCCGCGCTGAGGACGCCCACACAGCTCTGCACTCGGTCGCACTCACACACAGCTGCCAGAAACACACTACTGTTATTCAGCATCTAAGACCTCCCACCCAACACCCTGACACCCACTCTCTCACACACACACAGACACACACACATAAACATTGAATGAATTCTGCATTCGTTAGGGTGCATTTGAGAAGAGGAAGAGCGAGAGGGAGATCGAATGGACACAAACTAAGACAACTCAAATCTCACAATTTTTTTTTTTAAGTATGTGTGTGAAGGAAGCAGAGAGTGTGTGAATTTGTGCATGCATGTGTAAGAGAGTGAGGATTAGATGCATGCATGCAGGGAAGTAGCTGAACGTGAAAATTCATTCGAACAAACTTTGTGTCTTTACGTATATTCGCAAAAGTGTGGGAGTGTGGGCAGGTATTTATGTGTTCGAGTGTTTGAGTGTGCATGTGGGTGGGTGAGCTGCACACATCTGGGTTTTTGTGTGTGAATGTATCTGCGAGAGAGTGTGTGTGTGTAAGCGTAGGCTGATTTCTAGCGCTCGGGTGTGTTTTGGTGTGGGTGGGGGGTATCTGGCATCCAAAGATAGGGACTGGGACTTGGAACCGTCTGGCTGTGTCTGGCCAAACTTTCCCAGCTAACTTTCCCATGGTTCCAGTGTGGAGTCAAAGGTCATCGCTCATTTTGGTGAAAATTATTTTCCGAGGATAGACTTCTGACGCTTGACTGAACCCTCTGCTGCCGTAGACTTTCGTCATGCAATTAAAAATTAAAGATTCTGTGTTATTTCTGTTAGTCGGGTTGTAGCCAGGCTGTATTGACTCTGCTCCACTTTATAACTTATTTGAGGCATGAACCACTTCAATAAAGGCCTGTTTGACCGACATTAAAAGTTATAGGACTAGCTGTATAGAAAACACAAATAAAAAAAAAAATAACATTCAATATATAAATACAGTACAGACCATAAGTTTGGAAAGAAGTTTCTTCTGCTCATCAAGCCTGCATTTATTTGATCAATAATACAGAAAAAACAGTAATATTGTGAAATATTATTACAACTTAAAATAATAGTTTTCTATCTGAATATACTTTAAAAAAAATATTCCTGTGATGCAAAGCTGAATTTTCAGCATCATTATTTGAGCCTTCAGTGTCAATTGTAACATCCAGTCAATCACATGATCATTTAGAAATCATTCTAATATTCTGATTTATTATGAGTGTTGGAAACAGTTCTGCTGTCTAATATATTTGATCAATAAAAGGTTAAAAAGAACTGCATTTATTCAAAATAAAGAAAATTCTAATAATATATATTCTAATAATATATTTTATTTACTATCACTTTTTAGCAATTTAACACATCCTTGCTGAATAAAAGTATTGATTTTATTTAGAAAAAAGAAAGAAAGAAAAAATACTGACCCCAAATTACTGACCAGTAGTATATATTGTTATTACAAAATATTTATATTTTAAAAACATAGCTTCTTTTTTTTTATTTTATTTTTTTTTACTTATTATTCATCAAAGTATCCTAAAAAAGTATCACATGTTCTGAAAAAATATTAAGCAGCAGAACTTTTTCCAACTTTGATAATGAATCATCATATTATAATGATTTCTAAAGGATCATGTGATAATGGTCCTAAAAATTCAGCTTTGCATCACAAAAATAAATGATCATTTAAAGTATAATACATTTTAAAACAATTATTTTAAATTGTAATAATATATCACAATATTACATTTTTTTCTGTATTTTTGATCAAATAAATGCAGGCTTGATGAGCAGAAGAAACTTCTTTCAAAAACACCAAACTTTTGGTCTGTACTGTGTGTATATATATATATATATATATATATATATATATATATATATATATATATATATATATATATATATATTTTTTTTTTTTTCTCAGCAGGGGTCTATTAAAATGATCAAAAGTGACAATATAGACATTTCTGTTAGTTTCTATCCATAAAGGAATCCTTAAAATATTTTTTTCTGAACACAAAATCAGCATCTTTGAATGATTTCTGAAAGATCATGTGACACTGAAGACTGCTGCTGAAAATGTAAGTCTTGCCATCAATACAATAAATACATTTTAAACTATATTAAAGTAGAAAAGAGTTATTTTAAATTGTAATAATTTGTCACAATGTTTCTGAATTTGCTAAATAAACAACTGTTTGTGCTGCCTTAAACTTAAGTTGATGTTTTTTTTTAGGCCGAATACATTCTGGTATTCTTATTCGTTTGGATATAGTAGACACAGTATTCAGCAGTTGACTTACAATGACCATGTGCTAATTGGAGAGTCAAACTTAAAAAACGACTGAATAGAGGATCTGAGATTTGAGTTAAAGTTCACCCAGATGTCCTGTAACATTTTGTGGAAGCATGTCCCTTCTGAACCAATGACAGTTTAAATAGAGCACAAACTTCCTGTGTAAGAGAATAAATGTTTATTGTGTGTTTGTTCATGAATGGGCGTATGTGCATGTAAGAAGGGAACTGAAAGGAAAATTCTTAAAAAAACAAGCTTGGCGTGGGACGTGGAGTGGAGTGCTGTGACCCCAGAGCCTCAGACTCACATACACAGTTGTATATATACACTGCAGAATGATTGACCTGTATGAAGAGCAAAGAGGAAGAGGGACTGTGAACGGATGTCTGGTCTCAACTCTTGAAGTGCATCAACAAGTAAAGTACTTGCTAAATCATTCTAGAAGCTGAGCTGGTTTTTAACAGTTTTGCAATATCAGTAGATGCCTTTTTCTTAGGATCTGCCTTTAATTGAGCATTTCCATACACTCTCAGACAAAAAAAAATCAGTTATTGGGGCAGTAGCTTTTGGGTTATCTGCTGTAGCTCTCAAAGTGGAAACAGTATGACTATTTGTCATCATGCACTGGTACATGGTCGTTCAGTGATACAGTATCTATTTTTAATACAATGATAAAAGAAATTACATTTAACAGTATGTTTCCCGAAAACCAAGTATTTCAGAAGTGGCTGGGCAGAGTGCCGTTTGAAAATAACTTAATATCTTTGGAGGAACAGGGAAACCTGCCAACAGACAACAAATAAGACAAAAACATGTGCCAACTCATTTGATTCAATATGACTTTGAGAATAAATACCGAACATGATATGGCTTCTGCAATGAGAAATATAGTATCTGAAAAAAAGAACTGAGAGTATCGAAATGACTGGACACAAAAATCTATGTACGATCAATAACTCACATCAGACTGGCTCAACAGCGATCATATGAAAGCATTACGAGCATATCTTAATGAATAAATGAAGCAAGTGACATCCGGACAGTCCCAGTGAAAGGAATGTAAGCACTCAATCTGAATGTGAAATGCTCACAGGAAAATCCAATGGAAAGGAAACTGAATATCAAGCAAGGAAGATACCATGTTCGTGAAATCAGGTTGAGGAATGAGATTAAGTCAATCAGTCTGAACTGCATTCACACAGAACTCATGGGGGGGCTGTAATATCGTGTCAGTGACTATAATTCGGTATATGATTAAATTTCACCCTAATTCCCTTATTTGCTATGGGGATTGAGCAATGTAATCCCTGCAGTTTGAACACAGATGGCTCCCAGAGTGCTTTGCCCCAGGGAACGCTTGTCACACATCAAGGTAGATTTGCTTTTTACGATGGCTATGTTCACTGCATAAGAGCGTGGAGTAGATAAACCTACTTACGCTGTCAGCTTATAAGAAAAAATTCCTCAAAAGAAGAAATTTCTATAGGAATTATGTTATAGGTTTTTGCATTGCAACCTTATTATTTAAAACGACAATTAAGTACGTCACCAAATTCTCATTACTGTGCATTGCTTTTGTTTTTGTTTTTCATTTTGCAGGGTTAACTAAAACTAAATCTAACACTAATATTAAAATTATAAAATTAAATAAAATTAAATTTTAATAAAAAAAAATGATAAATTCATTACTTGAATTAAAATAAACGTTAACTGAAATTAATTAACATATACAATTTTATTACAGATAGTTTTCAAGGCAATATTTGCCATTAAGTGTAGTTTGATGTATAAAATAACTCCACTAAAACTGAAATAAAAATAAATAAAAGCTATATAAATGTGTAAAAGTCAAAAACAAAAAAAAGAACAAAGTTACTATAACTTTAACTAAAATGAAAATGGAAAATATAAAAACTACTATAAATCCTGATTCAGCTAATAAAAACCACATTAGTATGCTAATGAAACTAAAATAATTCTGATTGTTTTTGTTTTTTTTTGTTTTTACTTATTTTTAATTCCCAACATTTGCAGTGATTCTCATTAAATACTTTATAATTAAATAAAAGTATAATAAATTATATTTGAATAACAGTTGAATCCTTTTTTTTATTATTATTATTTATTGTTACACTTATTTATTGTTTGAATTTTGGTAATTTGGTAATTTGCTGAATTTGCTAAAAATAAATTAACTTCATTGATGCTCATTTTAATAATTAGTTTTTTTAAATCATTGTATTACAGTATTTTCTTACAGTAATGAGATGCTAATGAGAATCACCATTGAGAATAATGGGAATAATAATAAAATAATAACAGTAATAATGTCCACATTTGAATGAGTATCTGAGGGATAGATTTTCTTAGTTAAGACAAATTGCTTTTGATGTTCTTCATTTAAACGTTTTGGATAAAAGCATCTTAAAGAAATGCAGAAGTCAGCAATCATGAAATGAACATTGAATGGTAAATGTTAAAGCTTCATTTTCTTTATTCAAATGTAATTTCTTATTTCTTTTAATATGGGAGTGAAATGTTTTGGCAGGTTTCATGAAATTTCTCCCCTTCTGTAAAGTTTTAAGGGTCTGTCATTAACACACTTCTGCTTTTTACATTACCAAATGCATTAATGGTTTCAGTTAACAGTGAATGTGTCTATATATGCGTCAGGAATCCGATGTTCTATAAACAAATCCCATCATGCAGGAATGTATACTTGAAGCCTAGTGAATTACACCTGTGGTTAATTTGTAGGTGCTTAAATACCACTGGCTGAATTTAGAATATGAGCTAGTTCTCCAAATAGCCCCGTCAATGCAAAGTGCCACTGCAACCAAACACAAATTTCTGTCTCCACGTCTAAGTAATTATGCACTGCCAACTCCCTAGAGTCAAACTCTGCATCCAATATTCCTCACAAAGGACTTAAGGGCTGCAGCATGGGTGTGTGTGCTGCCCACGTCTTCCTGTGTGTTTCAGGGCACCACCTACATTTGAACACAATAATGACCAGTGTCCTTCCTACCCCCTGTACACACACCACGTTAATGAACTGTAATCACATCCCTGGGCCCCTGGTGGACCTGGCTGTGTGGGTGGGGCTTCTAGCAGAGTCTGATTGCCGCCCACCCTTCCATCCATTTTCTGCACAGCATGGCTAATGAAGAATGATCCAACCAATCAATGCGCAACCTTAAATAGAGAAATGGAAAATAAAAGGATTAATTGAGGGTCATGCGGTTTTGACATCTCTCCAACCTTGCTTGGATCAGTATGTGATGGGAGGTGAAAAACAGTGGTTTTAGACACTCGATGTATAAGAATAATGCCTGGTGACATGGGTTACTATACCCAAAACACAAATAAAGATTAAAAAAAGATGAAAAGAAAGGGCTAATGTTTAAGGAATGTTGTTTTGAAATAAATTCATGCTCTTCTTCATGAGGGAAGCATTAAATTGATCAAAAATGACAGGAGAGACATTTATAATGTTGTAAAAGAATTATGTTAATTTATATATATATATATATATATATATATATATATATATATATATATATATATATATATATATATATATATATATATATATATATATATAAATTGAGCACCAAATCCATCTAATAAGGTATTAATGTATATTAAAATACTTTGGTATTATAGCATTAAATATATTCAAGTAGAAAACAGTTGTTTTAAATATTTCACAATATTACTCTTTTTTTACTGAATTTTAAACACATAAATGCAGCCCTGGTAAACATTAGAGACTTCTTTCAAAAACATAAAAAATTGTACCAACCCCAAATTTCTGAACGGTAAAATAATTAATAATACCCCAAAAAGTACATTTGATGTGATCATTGAAATGAGCTTTGTGATGGTTCAACACACATTAAATATAGCCATATGATTTGTGCATTAATGTGAAGTCCTCTGAGGCCATGCAATAGATTTGTGACATATGACCAAAACTATGGACTGCTATAATGTACATTTTTATTTTACATTCATGGTCACTTTGAACTGTTATTGCATTCAAAAGAGCTGCATGAACATTCTTCAAAAAATCTCCTTTTGGAACCAGTAACAGCGCGCACGCCTTGGAACGCCATGAGGATGAAAAACTAATGACAGAATTTTCACTTTTGGGTGAACTTTAATTAAAATAAACAACATTTACCAGATAGAAAAGCATTAAAACATTCAAGCGTTCCCTCAAGTAAAAACTCCTCCTCAGCATCTGCACTACTTACAATTCTGACAACAAAGCAAACAAGAGTTTTTAATGACCCGAGACAGCGAGCATCTCAGGAATATAAAAACTTGCAATATGTTCGGCATAAAGCAATAGATGAAATCACACAGCATATCATATTTTCCAAAACACCCTGTATCTTAAGATGGAATCGTCTGTTTTTTTTTCATGTTTGATGTTTACCAGACGGCAATTAAAAACAAGCTCTGCTGAGGATTGGTTCGCCCCACTCATCCGCCTACCTACAGAAAGACTCAGCCTCGGCTGATTTTTTTCAGCTCTCTGCTCATGTCAATCACCGTTCTTGCTCTCTGCAGGCTAGCAGCAGCCTACCACCCTCCTTGAGGAAACCGAACGGAAAAAAAACATGAGCAAATGTAAATAAAAACACAAAGAGAAAAAACTGCCAATCTTCCAACTCGCAAAACACAGATCAAAACATCACAAATATGTCGCTATTATAAAAATGGGACTGAGGAACATGTGACCTGAACCGTTTGAATTCTTACGACAACAAAGGAACAGAAAGATCAAGAAAAAAAGTCACCAACAAGAGCACTTTCATGGGACAGAAAATCTTGTGAAAGCTTTGAGGCCTTATTTGCCTTCAAAGTCCTCCAGCTATCCTCGGTGTAGGACGGGCTTAAGTGCACCAACATAAGGCCCAGCTCTGTGGGTGTCAGATTTTAGCCCACTAATCACAAGCTCAGAAGTCCTTCTCAGTTTGGGAGAGGCGTTCGTCCATGGAATGCTTTCTTTGCCAAAACCTCTTTTTGAAGTCGACCGCAGTTGTTGAGATGAAACTTGGGTCTCATTTTGAAACTTGTGTCTCATTCTGTGACATAAAATAAGGAGAAATAAGAAACAAGAGCAAATTCAAAGTGAACATTTAGACCCTTAGTGTTTATTCATGTTTGTCTACAATTAAATGAATAGTTCACCCGAAAGATCTAAAGTTGCTGAAAATTTCCACCAAGATGTGGATGAGTTTGTTTCTTCAGAGATTTGGAAAAGTTTAGCATCGCTTTACTGTCATAATGAGAAGTCAAACAGCTGATAAAAACAATAATCCATAAGCAATCCACACGAAATTCAATTAACAATGAATCTTGTTGCAGTGGCATGTTTGTAATAATAAGCAGACATTTTTATAACAAACAGACATTTATAGAAATTTTTTAAACATCAAAACCATTGCTTCCAACTAAAATATGAGTCCTCGTTTCATAATATTGCAAAAATTGATCTCATCTGAATCAGGGGAGAAATATGCTCCCAGTAACAATTGCACAGATCAAGTGAAACAATTCAAAATAGTTGGATTTTGATGTGAGAGGACAACAGTGGATGGACTCTTTCACTGGAAGAAGCTTTATCATGGATAGTGGACCATAAGCCATAGGA
Source organism: Carassius auratus (assembly GCF_003368295.1). Lineage (NCBI taxonomy): Eukaryota > Metazoa > Chordata > Actinopteri > Cypriniformes > Cyprinidae > Carassius > Carassius auratus. The sequence goes on along the minus strand of NC_039251.1, from coordinate 11,193,922 downwards.
AATTTAAAGTTTACTTTTTTTTTTACAAACTTTTTGCTTCACAAAACATTAATTGCTGGACTGGACTAATGTGGATTGCTTGTGGATCAATGCAATGTTTTTATCAGATGTTGACTCTTATACTGACGGCACCCATTCACTGCAGAGGACCCATTGGTGAGATGTTACATTTCTCCAAATGTATTACGGTGAAAGAACAAACTCAAATATATCTTGGCCTGGGAGTAGATATTCAGATTATATTATTTTTGGCTGACCTATTCCTTTAAGGCATATTAACACTTAAGTTACAATAATTTTATTTCTATTAATGCATATTTCCAATTAATGTGTGGTAAAAAGGCTATCATTTTAAATCAGCAAAAAAGAAAATGAAAACAAAAATCAACATTGCTATCCTAAATGTTATGATCATGCTAAAATAATCGAATTTACCAGTAGCTATTAGTATTCTGAACCAGTGTTGTACGATGGTCACGAAACCAGTTGAGTTATTTCGTTAAAAGGCCCTTAACTGCGTCAAATAGGGACTTTCTGTACCTTAACAAAAACCACAAAGCCTTCCTCTAACCAACACTTTTTTTCTTAATACTTTCCCCTGTGGGACATAACCTTGTGACAGTCTGCTACAGCAACTGAAGATATAAGCCTCATTAGAACTAAACATTATTGTTGAGTGCATGCAGCGGAATGGCTGAAATTGTGTCATTGAATAGGTTGAATGAGAAAAGATATGCTCTCTTTTTGGGGCAACAAGGTTAGAATTCTTCCTAGAAACCAAAATGACAGCATCTGCATTAGTCAGATGCTTGCTGACTCTATGCAAGCGTAAGTGACAGTGGGTCTCAGCCTGGCGTGGGTGTGCCTGTCAGGAAAAGCCGCTGTTGTCTCTGCATCCTAGAGAAATGAGAAAGCAGCCGCCTGCTGTGTCTACGCCCACCACAAAAATCCCCCTTCCATTTCAAAGGGCGAAGACTGCACAGAGATGACATTTTCATCTGGTCTCCTCTAGATTTTGGTTTAACGTTTTTCTTCCCACTGTTTATCTCTGCATTTGTTTCAAGAATGCTTTTGAAGGACTAGACATTTTAAGATTGCTTAAAATTGATGATAGACAATGGATCTCCCACATTTTATAAGATAGCAACATTTAATTATGCTTGAGAATTAAAAGGCTCCCATAGTTTGATCAGTCAGTTTTTTTTATTATTTTACACATAAGAGACTGCACTCACAAAGAGCCAACCGTATGCGTTAGAAATTTAGATGTTTTATATAGAAATCTTCATGATTTTTAAGATTTTAGCAGACAGACAATGCAATGTGCTCAGCCTTCTTCCAATTCCAGTGTTGTAAACAAATGGATGTAATATTAGAATAGTTTTATTATCAGAATAGCTTCTTCTTGCATTTTTACACAGAATCTTAATATTTTAATTAAAAAATGTATTAATGCATGCAACATGCAACATTGTTTACTTTGCAGTAAGCAGTACAAATCTATTGTATTCTGAACTTGCCTACTAAAACTAAAACATTTTTGCTTATTTAAGTAGGCCTAATGCTAAAATAAAATAAAATCTAAATATTAGATTAAAAACAACAACAACAACAACAACAAAAAAAAAAAAAAAAAACAGAAATGTTGAAAAGTTAACTCCAAAGGTGAAGCACTAAAATTACTAGGAAATAAATGAAGACTGATATAAAAAATTGATTAAACATAAATAGTCAAATAAAAAAGCTTAAAAATTACAAAAGCACATAACAGAATGACTAAAACTTATGCTAAATTAAAAACAAAGACTAAAAATAAGAAGAAAAATAAAAGCAAACTGAATAAAGGCCTACTAAACTCTACAATAGTAGCCTACATAAATCTAACTAAATGCGTATTGTTGTTTATTTTTAAACCTTTGACTGCGGATTAAGACCGGAGTAATCGAACACAAAATTGACTCCATTTAGACAATTTCAACTTTGAAATAGCTTTTAATGTTGTTTTTGTGTATTTAACGACTTTGTTTGTCATTTAGCTTTCTACATTTTAAATTGTAATTGATAAATGAGTAACGTTAAATTAAAATATCATGACCCATCATGCACTCTGAAACTGTTAGTCTGGTCTGGGTTACACGGAGCTTGACGAAGCCCACCGAATTTGAAACCGAAAACATTAGCTTAGCTCAATGCTAGATTAGCAGACCAAGTATTAACCAAAACCATCAATTTAACACAATAAGCCACAAAAACATGGGAAAGTTATTTGCTCTTATACCCGTTTTAGCACTTTTGTGTGCTTCCTGGCAAAGTGCAGAAGGAAACAAAGGCTATTTATACGCAGGTAAATGATTTGAGCCATATGCTAAACAGACTAAAGCATAAACGAACATAACTAACATTTCAAAACAGTTACATCGTGTATAGATGTTGTTCGACATATCTTTATCTATGAGATTTTGAATTCAATAAAACCACCAGGTGTAGTTAAACTATTCTTTATTTGTGTTGTGAACATACGTTATATGAGCTGGACATAAATATGTAATTTATGTGACGTTAAAGTTACTTATACTTACTTTTCAGACCTGTAAAGTTAATGCTTTCTACAGAGGGGCCTTGTTATTATGTAAAATTAGTTATATAAGTGTTACATAAGTTTTTTTTTTTTTTTTTTAAAAAGACTAACGTTAACGTTTTAAGGAAATAGTTCGTGGTATTTGGTTTTCCGGTCTTTTTTTAAATGTTAGAATAAGCAATATGGATAACAGTTTAAGTCTCTGAGATTTTCAGCATCCAGACAACAATAACCACACATAACTGGTTTGTCTGCATGTGTATGCAATCTTATCATGGTTCTTGTAACCTGATTTCTGACTGAGCATCTGTAAAGGTTTTTCATATCAGTTCCATATATATATATATATATATATATATATATATATATATATATATATATATATATATATATATATATATATATATATATATATATATATTATGACTAATGAAGCCTTTTTTTAGGCCCTGTAGTACTTTTATGGGGTCTGTTTTGTTCTCACTTGTGTCCAGTTTATGTCCATGATGAAAACAGTGTGAGAAGTGATTGCACTGGATGATAACAAGTTAGTCAATAAAAAAACTTTTTATACTGAATACTAATGAAAATGAACATAACTCTCCCAAGTAAAATACTGCTGAACTTTATTACAAAAAACAAAACAAAAACAAAACTGTGAGCTATAAAAAAAGATACTATACTTTTTAAATATTAATTAGGCATATACCTTGATCAATCATGTTAGTTCACAGTGCATTAGCTAATGATAAGAGATATAACTTTAAAATTGATAAATGTATCAATAAATGTTGCAACAATGAACAATGCTTTCACAGTATTTATTAACCTTAATGTTACAAAAAGACTATTTTTGGTAAAGTGTTACCATTTCATATAAATCCAAACAGTCATGCCTTTATACGGTCATCTTTATCTACACAAAAGTCATAGCATTGAAGAACAAATAAAATAGATACGCTTATAGTTTTAGTGTTTTATTTTGTATGTTTTTCAAATAAATTATACATTTTTATTATTTATTTAATTATTAGCTTACCATCATCAACTAACAGATCTCCTGCAGTAACAGTTCACTTATAATCCCCAGATTGGGAAACCCTGCTGTAAATGAAGAACATACATTGTGTGACTTAAAACTGTTGGATAGAAGTAGCCACGCATAAGCATGTCAGGTTTTTATGAAGTGAGGATGTTGCAGTTGTATTAGTTCAGTGATTAAGATGAATTTAGTCTGTGGGCAGAAGCTCTTCAGGAGCCAGTTGGTCTTGTTCTGGGATGCTTTTGTACTGTTTTAGATATGGAAAAGAAGAAACGGATGATGGGGATTGTTAAATCAAAGCAGAGGAGTTACTCTGATCCTTTCTTGATTCTGACAGATTGCACCTATGTGAAGGGAGACAGTGCCCACGACTATTCTGGGAGTCGCTGCTTCTGTTACAGCCCTGGTACAGTAATCAAATGGAAGGACATCTGGTCCACCTTCAAGGTAATAATTTAAATTCATTTTTTTATTGGAACAACATAGGGTAAATAATAAAGTAAATAATGCCAAAAAAAAAAAAAATATTTGGGTTAACTCCCTTGAAATTGAATGCTGACAAAACACAACTTGTTGTTCGCAGGTCAACGTGACAAGTGATAATGACGTCTTTGCCGTGTTCCCGGTGGAGATGGGAAATTGCCACCATCCAGATGATCTTCTGACAGTTATTAACTGCTTTGTTGAACACTACTGGCCGTCCAGTATCCGAAGGGGGAAGTCTTTGGACATTCCTCTAGTTGATGAAGATGTCTGCTTCATGACCAAGTCGCCTAGAAGCAATACTGAGTATACATTACACATCTCCAACAAAAGTGAGCCAGAAAGCCACTCACACTTTATTCTTACAAAGACTAGTTTGGCAATGAATCACAATCGTGTTCTTTTTACAGGGTTAAATAGAATGTGCTTCCTGCTTTTTGTGTGTGGGCTGGTGCTGTTTTTCGGAGCGGGAAATGTATGCAGGTAAGTGGCAATTTAGTTCTAGTTTAGATGTTCTCATCGAGAGAATATCTGCAGTAGAATGTCAGATTTAATTCTGATCAAGGTTTTCTTTTCTTTTTTTGCAAACGAATTACACCACCTTAAACTGGGATAAGATAAAGTAGTTTAATATAAAAATGACTTTTTATATTTTAGGAATTGTTCACCTAAAAAATTAAGGCATTTTCTGAAGAATCTTTATTCAGCCTTTTTTTTTTAATAGAGACCATAGTAAAATTGGTCTTCTGAAGTAATATTTTGGGTATCTTTTGATGCCTGCCTGTGCTGTCTGGATAAGGGATATTCAGTTCGGTACATTATTTAAAATTGATAAAGCCTTTATTAAAGTGGTTCTCAACTAGGGGGATGCACACTACAAAGAGTGCTGCAAGATGTCTTAAAATCAATGCTGTCAAACGATTAATCGCGATTAATCGCATCCAAAATAAAAGTTTTTGTTTGCATTATATATTTGTGTGTACTGTGTATATTATGTTTATATAAAGACACACACATACAGCATGTAGTTTGAAAATATTTACATTTGTATATATATTTATATAATTTATATTATATATAAATACATTTAATATATAAACATGCATGTGTGTTATGTTTATATAAACATACATACAGTACACACACACATAATATATAAACAAAAACTTTCATTTTGTATGTGATTAATCGCGATTAATCATTTGACAGCACTACTTAAAATATATTTTTATTTTAAAAGCTTTCAAAACAAGCTTTAAACCATTGGTCTCAAACTCAATTTGAGGCCCCTGGAGGGCCACAGCTCTGCACAGTTTTGCTCCAACTCTAATCAAACACACCTGATCCAGCTAATCAAGGTCTTCAGGGTTACTAGAAACTTACTAGAAACTACTAGAAACAAAAAGGTGTGATTTGGAGCTGGTTGGAGCTAAACTCTGCAGAGCTGTGGCCCTCCAGGAATTGAGTTTGAGACCACTGCTTTAAACTAAATAAACAGCTAAACAATTAAACAACAAAAATAGGGTCAGTATTATTTTGATTATTTTTAATTATTTTAATTCATGACCATTTCAGTTCTTTTCTTTTTGCAGTTTAAAATAAATTAAATGTATTTATCTTTAAATATGCTCTTGAACAGTGGGGGGCATTGCAGTTAAATGTAATAATTGTTTGCTGAAAATCTGCCTGTCTACCAATGCTTTGAAGTCCCAGCTGTATTAACATTGAAATCAGTGTGCATTCCACACATGATTTGATGACAAAAAGGCAATGGGTTTCATGTGTGTTGTAACTAGGGAAGATTTTTCTTGAATAAGCTAAATTTCAGGGATTTTTCTAATGCGAAAAATATGTGGAATACGTTTATATAGCTTTTACAGTGCTTTTTTGAAGCTTGACAGCTGTGGTCACTTAAAATTGATATTTAATTCATTTGTGGTTTTAACTTAAAACACATTATTCTAACCTTCTGACTCTTCTTGTTTTCAAGGAGTCCACTGTTCTTCTACACAACTGGCGTTATACTAGGAGTCATCGCCACATTTGTTTTCCTGACGCTCGTGCTCCGAAACTTCGTACCAACGGTGTGTACCTTGATCATGATCACACAGTAATACATATTTCCTCACACTGATCAAACATGTTGGATAAGTAGTATGAGTTTAAGCCTGTCAAGGCTGTCATTTTTCTGCCGATGAGATTAAAGATAAAGGGAGGTGGAGACTCACTCCTCCACACAAACATCCTCAGTCATGTACATCATCGTAAGGATTTATAAAAAAGAAAAAAACAGTGCTGTTCAATCAACTACAGAATGATTGGCAGCTCACAGTTTTAGGGCAGGTCAGAAGGTCAAACACATTCACTAAGGCTCTGTTTCCCCCACGCAGCGAGGGCTGTTCCTGGTGTTGTTGGGCGCTGGCTCTGGTCTGTCCTACATGGGGATCCAGAGGGTGTTAAATGAATGGGATGACATTGTGACTGATCACTGGATGGAATTACTGGGTAACTAGGCAACCTTTTACTGTTACAACTCATCTTGCCCTGTTTTTCCTTTGCAATCATCTCATCAGCTAATTACATCAGACAGTAAGCCTTCGCTAATGTTAATAAATGGTCTTTCAAATGTTCCTCTTGTACAGTTTTGTGTTTCAGTTGAATGCCACGTCTTGTCTGTTAATTAGCTTGATGTGTTCTTTACACAATAGAATAATTCCTGTACATGTCATTTAGACAGATTATCCTTCTACACACTCTCGCTGCATGTTTCATCAGCTGAAGTGCTTGCATTAGTACATGCCAGCATCACATAGTAACAGTCGAGAGCAGATTGAGATTCACCTTTTGTATCGTATATCTTGGCTCCGTTAGTGTTCTAATATGAGGGCCAAGTATTTTGAATCCTGAAATGACTGCCTCTTGACTGCTCAATAGACTCTATTCTCTGCCAAATCAATTTCCCTCTTCAAGCACTCGCAGTATGTAAATGCATCTTTGTTTGAATGCGAGAACCACAGGCATATTAAGATTAAGGGAAAGAAGCCACAGTGCTGCTGGAACATTGATTTCTGTGCCTAAAACAAAAAGGCTCTGGGAGGATTACAGCCACAGTGAATGTCTGCTTTCTTGGCCCTTTTATTTCCTCTTTTTTTTTTTTTTCTTCTTTGTTTTCTCAGATCAGTCAAAAAAGCATTTTGTGATGTACTGTCAAAAGGGTGATTTTTGTTTTTAAGAGCTAAAAGAGCTATCTGTTTATAATAGAGTGAATTCTCTTCAATTAATTATAGTGAGTAAATAATGACACAGTACATTAGTATAACCAATATTGTTACATTTATGTATCACCCTTGTTCTTTGGATTGTATAAACGAGAATTTGGCAATCCATTGTTGCAGCAATAACCCATAATGTTTGCATTCAGTGAGTGTAGTAAGCTTGGCAAATATACCCCATGACATCCACTATTTTATATTGATGTCACAGTCAATAATGCACGTTTTAGCAAGATTAAAAAGATTGCAACGTGACACTAGGTTGTTTCAGTGTGTATAGTTCTATTGTGACTGTCGTAAATTGAGTGTTGTATGTACGTATTATTTATTTTGCTTTATGGGCTGTTCATGACAGGCAAGCTCAGGCAGGCTGCTTTATTCTGACACAAATTGGGTGTGCTTTTTTAATTGTTACCTTACTACATAAAATGGTATGGTGCTGTATGAATGCATGCATGTGCAGAGAGGTCAATAATACCAAACTTGACATTTTAAAAATGATATTGACATTTTCTCTTTTCTCTTTCTCTGCAGTTTATGTGCTCATATCTGGCTTATTTAGCTTTGCTGTGTGCTATAAACATGGGCCCATCACCAACAAACACACCCTCAACTTTATGACGTGGTGTATGCAAGTAGTGGGCATGGTTATGGTGTACTATGGGATCACATTCCCCCCTGCCTGCTATGTACTGATCATGTTCCTGTTGTGCTGGAAGATTCTGCCCTTGGCCTGGAGCCTTCTGGTGTGGATGTGCAGGTAAGAAAAGCACCACAAACTGTGTAACAGGAGACAAATTTTTAGGGCAGGGCTTTTCCCCATCCAATTTAATTCAAAAACTGATCATCGTTACTTGCCGATATGAAGCCAGGAGGTTGGAGAAAGGATTAAAAAGGGCTGGTGACACTATACTTTTTGTTCCATTGACTTCCATTCCTGGAAATTTGCATGAGACAGAAGCAAATTATGCAAATTAAGCTGCGCACCAATGTTTAGGTTTGGTGAACTCTGCCCTCCGAATTCGTATGATGTGAAAACATGGTGTAACCAATAGTAGATTGATAAGTCATAGCATGACGTCTAAGCTGAATAAAAAAAATGGATCTTTAAATCTATAAAAATGCAGCGTTGCATTACAGTGGATTAGATTACATAATTCTTCATTTTGGATGTGTAACAATGAATTCTCTTAAAAAAAAAAAAAAAAAAGACAATGAAAAAAAAAGTCTAGTGTGACCACAGTTTAAGGAGGATTCATAATGTCAGCCAAATTAGAAAAATCCACAGATATTGGCGTCAAACGTCACACACAAAATCTTCAGTCTTCTTTTTTTGTTTGGTGCAAATAATGTGCAGAGATGAATTGCACACAAAAAGACATGCATTAATAAAAATAAATATTGTAATTTTGAGTTCATGCTGACTAAGTCTAAGATGGAAAATGAAAGCTAATCATAAGCTGAAATAAACCTTTGAACAGGTAAAATAGGCCTATGTAATCATAAAAATGTGCTTGTTTTAACTTTGACTTTCCGCCTTCAGTCTCTTTTTCTCACTCCTGGGCTTGTTCTGGAGGAAGAAACGGCCCAAGCTCAGGCTACTACTGACTGATGAGGAATACAGAGAGCAGGGAGAGGTCCACACCAGAGCCTCTTTGGATGAATTACGGGAGCACTGTAACAGGCCTGGCTTTCCTGCATGGGACACTGTGTTGAGACTCCGATCACCACATAGGTATTTATATTTTGTATTCATCAAAATATGCGTATGTACAAAGGTCATCCCATGTTATTTTAATGATGTTCCTCACCAGTTGTTTTCTGCCTCTTTCAGTTATGCAGAGTTTCTCCGCAGTGGTAGCCACATCACCCAAGAGGAGCTTCAGAATCATGAGAATCAGTATGGGCTTGGCGGGGCATACTACGAAAACTTGCTCTTTAACAGCAGCTCCAGCGACACCCAGTCGCACAGAGGAGAAGCAGAGGACAATAGCGAAGACGAGCTGGAGAGAAACAGTCCTCCAACCCAAAATAACATCCCCAGTCCTGATGTATTCACTCCAGCTGTCTGCCCGTATCCCCCCGCCACCTACACCCCTCAGCCAGAACCCATGGATCCAGAAGACCAGGATTTCTTTTAAAATTGTCCTTCTGTCTGTAGGTTGAGTGATTTTATGTTATTTTAATAGGGACTTTTTGAATTGCAAAATATTTTAGGAAGGAATGACTCTAAGGAACATTAGTAGGTCCATAAGGATGGTAAAAATAATCTTTTGCTCGCATTTGCTTTTAATGATCTCTTTCAGAAGATGTGGGTTGTTATATTTTTTTTAGAAGGAATTCGTATTCTACTACCCAGGTGATGTAGAGCTGGGAATAACACTGTATTGTACATACTGTATGTTAATAGATAGGGACTGTGCTGCTCTCAGGTATATCAGATCATCAGGACATCATTGCAATCATTAATACATTTCCCTCAAATGCTCAAGACAATGACTCAACACATACAGTACCACGGCTGTTATGTTATTTAAGGAAACCGTGCCCTCTAGTGTTGGTTAAAGAAACAGTTCCCTTATAAGTATCTTGTTGTTTACTCGTCCCCATTTTAATATAAACCTCTACATCTACCTCTGAACAAGTAGAGGACGTTTAGCAGAATCTACAAATTATCATATAGTGAAACTAAACGCGTTTCTAAAACCTCCAAAACGGACATCAAAGCATGTTCGTGGCTTACGCGTTCTGTTCCATGTCTTCTGACGTCATATGATAGAATAGCAGAACGTGTTACTATTAAATAACAACTTACGTTTATTTATCACATAAAGCAATCCTAGTGGCTGTTCAAGGAAAATTTGTTTTTACATTCCACTTTTTCATGTTTTGTTTTTAATGTAAATATGAACTAGCTTACACGTTTGACCATTCGAGTTTACTTTTCGCGCCTTTTTTTAAGTACATACGGGAAGAGAGTGATCTGAAATGTGGTGCTCAATTTGTGGAGGCATTCCATTCACGCAGAATGAGCTTTTGCGCGGGGTTTCTTTTGCTTTTCTGTAGAAACATGCGCTAGAGTGAAGCGTTTTGACCCTTTTAATTTTTTTTATTTTTATTCATTTGTCCCTTGTGGCTTTAGAAGACATGGAAAATAGAGCAACATGACTAATTTTATGGTCCTTTTCTGTCATTTTTGGAGCTCACAAATGATAAAATTATAGGTAACCTGAACGGACATTGTAATCAAAAAGCTTCTGCTTTTACGCACAATTGTTGCGTTCTTCTAAGAACCTTTTTCATTGGCAAAATGTATTCCCCCCAGAACCTGCGTTTTTGGGAGAATACAAAGGTTTTGTGGACGAATGCAATTTCTTTGACTGCACAAAATCACTAAAATACCCAACCCCCCTCCCATCTGATACATTTATTTTTCTATCACCATAACCTTTAGTGCAGGGAGCCAATACTAGTCTTGGAGGGCCGATATCAGATTGGATGGTGCATCAACTCGTGCTGGTTTACGTATCTGCCTATGCTGCCATTTCAATTCTTTCCTTTTTATTGAACTTTTATCTTGAAGAATGTATGTTTTTATAAACATTTCAAGTTTTTACAGTCTTTTATATTGCCATCTAATTTAATTAAAAAAGACAAATGGCTCAATTCTCAACCAGAATATTGTATTGTTTCGTCATATGAAAACATAAGCAGAGGTCACTTATACACGAAGCTGAGAAGGCAGATGGTTTCAGACACCATAGTGCAAATCAATACTTTTTTATGGTTTGTAATCGCTACTATTTTATGCATAGTTTTATGGATATGACTGCATATATTTAACAGAACAGAGCATGGCTTTTACATATTTTATACAGAGTAGATGTTTTTATATTTCAATTTGGTCACAAGAAATGAAGCACAATCAGCAAAATAACAAAGAATGCAAAGCAACTATGCTTCTCTATTGCAGTATCAAGTCCCATGTATATTATGTTGAAGCACCTCAGCTGTTAGATTATAAGCATTAGACGCTCTGTAATGTGCAGATCTCCTCAGAGGCACTGACCTTCAAACATTCTTTACAGAGACTTGCAGGCCCTTTGTGAGTAAGGCAAGACATCTACTGTGGCAGTGCAAAGCATATTGATTTTATCGCCTCGGAAAACAAATCCTTCGCTAATATAGAATACCTGTAGGTCAACATAATATTTTTTGGTCCAAAGTCAGCTGTCACCTTTCACACCCCATAACATGATTCTAAATCATAAGGCTATATCCCAAAGAGGTTCAGTTGATTTTGGATTGTGGAGGCTGCTGTTTGGAGTGCCCTGGCAATGGTGCGGAGTTCTCTACTGGTTCGTTTGTCCCTGCGGATGGAGACAGTTCTTCCACAGGTCGGACAGGATGTGTGTTTAGAGGAATGAATGCATTGGTAGTAGGTCCTTGGGAGAGATATTCTGCTGGACTTAATATATCGGGTTGCGATGATGTGGATTCATCAGCAGGTGGCATCACAGAGGTTTGCTCATTTGTCTCCTACAAGAAGAGAACATAAAGGTTAAACATGCAAAATATATGACAGAAGTAAGGTACACTTTATTTGTTAAAGAGTGTGCTAGAGTGCTTTTTAAAACATTTTACCCCAAAATGTAAACAATATGTACTTTTTTTTTTCAATTTTATGATGAGATTTTTCACATTTTCTTTCTCAATTCTCATTTTCTTAATGCATAAGAAGGTTTTTATTTTTTATTTTAATAATATTTAATTCTCTATAGGGTTAATGATACATTTTTATTTTAACAAATATAAAGGCAGTATAACAAAAGCATAAAGCTTTTTAAAGCATAAATCCAAAAATATAAAAAAGTTAAAAAAACTGGTTCTAAAAATAATTTTTATAATATTTCTTCCTCAATTATCATTACATTATACCTAGATGTAACCTTTTTCATTTATTCTTATGAAAAAAGACTAAAGAAATAATACTGTATTTTTTTAAATAAAAATAAAAATAAGTTATTACTATGATGCATTAATACTTAATCATGTAAATAATTTTTAAATCAAACTTTGAGAACATGTGGTATAAATATATCACCAAAAATATGATATTTTAGGGTGAAATATGACCTAGACAGGTTTTTGGACATATTTCAAGAGACTTCCCAACCAAGCATTTGTTTGAATTCAAATATGAGGACACAAAGTAGCTGAAGCACAGAAGTGTGTTTAAGAAAAGACAAACAAAACTGACAACAGAAAAGCATCTATTTTTGCTAAGATGTGTGTTAAACAATGGTGTTAGTAAGACTTACATAAATTATCTAAGAATACATTAAGAATGAGAGAGGAAATGCAATACCAGACTGTGACAGGACTGCATGCAGTTTTGTGTACAAAAATCAAAGTGCGAAGTGCATGGGTTTTTTCTCACCTTTCCCCTGAGAAAATGACAGCATGAATGCAAAGAGAAAGATTGAACAATTCAGTAAAGAGTTTTAAAATATAATTTTGAAATAATGAAATTGGTTTTCACAATAATTACACACCAAAAAGCCAAGATGACAAATTAATAGATATAAACAAGAAAATTAGTAATGAATGTTATTAAAAAGCAAGAGTGAAACTTTCACCACCTCCTTACGTCCACATCCCAAATCACAAAGGGTGCCACCCTACCTGCGGGGCTTGACTTTCACCACAGGCCTTGTTCTTTGACAAAGCAACCATATCTCTGATCTGATAGAGGGCGAAAGCGATGGTGACCCAGGGGGAAGCAGACACCACCCAGGGCGGCTTGTTGACATCTTCTTGCTCTTCCTGATGCCTGGTTTTCTTTGGAGGCGTCTTTGATTCGAGGTTTGGCTGAGATGCCGATTGGTTCTGGACTAAGTCAATAGTGGCGATAGGCACTGGGCTGGAGGGAACTGGGATGTTCTCAGCCAACATCGAGCCCTCTGTAAAAGAGCACAAAGACGTAATCAATAAGCTGTCGCAGGTTTCACTGCAGCAAAATGACCTTTTTATTGTTAAACAACAGGATGAAACATACTTTTATCCTCGTTCTGACCTAACAGCCACTGTATCAGAGAGAAGATGAGTAATGTGACTAGAGAGGCCATTCCGAGGCCTCTGAAGGTTTCTGCAGCACCTAAACAGGAAGTTTGCAAGATGAAAAGCTTGAAACTGTGAGCTGAAAGTCATTCACACTGAAAAGCACAATCTGAAAGTTATGCTTGATATATGTATATTCAGCAGGGGGTCCAAAAGACTGAGAATTTTTTAATATATAAATGTTATAATACTCTATACATATTTTATATATAACAAATTATCTCTGTGATGGCAAAGCTAATTTACTCCAGTCTTAAGAAAATCATTGCTCTTTCAGAAATCATTCTAAAATGCTTTTTTTTTTTTTTTGCTGCTAAATATTATTGTAGAAATGGTGACATTTTGTTCAGAATTCAGGATGAAAATGAAAATAATTTATTTGAAAAACATTTTTACTTTTGATCAATTTAATGCATCCTTGCTGAATAAAAAGATTAATTATTTTCCCTTTACTCACCCCAAAATTAATTGCCGCATCAAAAAACTATTATCAACACTGATAATAACAAATGTTTCTTGAGGACCAAATCAGCTGTGGAATGATTTCTGAAGGATCACGTCTATCTATATCTAAAGTGTATATATATATATATATATATATATATATATATATATATATATATATATATATATATATATATATATATATATATATATATATAAAATATTTTTAATTGTGATATTATTTTACAATTTTACTGTTTTTATTGTATTTTTTGTCAAATAAGTTTTAAGTAAGATATTTAAAAATGAAATAAGAATTTATACAAATTTAATTTAAAAACAAACAAAATCAAATTCACTTTAACTACAAGAGTCTGAATCTTTGTAACTGTGTCTAAATATAAAACAGCATCAAAGCATGCATGAGGCACAAGTGTGGAATGTCTGTGATGTCACATGGTCTTTGTTGATGTCATACCGAAGAAGTTGACAAAAACCCCTCCCAGCATGGCTCCACAGCCTCTCCCCAGCCCCAGGTGCAGCCCCTGCAGGATGCCCTGAGCCGACGTGCGCAGAGCTGGAGGAACAGCAGCGCTCAAATATGAGATGCATGCCGCCCAGACGGCTGCATGTGTCAAACCTGCACGACACATCAACATAAATAAACACTTGTGCATCTGCTTGAATGGAGAAACATTTATAATACATATGACCACAACAATAAGACAACATTTGCAGTTGATAAATAAACAAATATGAATTTAATGTTGAAAAGCAGCTCTATACAGACACTACGTAATATGACTGCTACACAAGACCATTAAAAGTTCATCAGGAACCAAATGCAAAAGCAAAATAGGAACAACAAACAATAACCAAAAATAATTTTTTTTTGCAGAGAGTCAGCAGTAGAACACGCTATTTTAGGCTGTCATAATAGTAAAAGTGAATTATCTATTAAAATACTTTATATATTAACTATATAGTTATGCCTGTTTTGTATAATTTAGTGCATTTAATTTACAAATGAAATGTACTTCGTTTTATGTGATTATTTATTAACTTAGTAAATGTATCTTTTGGTTTGCCTGTATTGACTTATATAACAAGAACATTCATTTAAAATGGAACTGTAAACAGCTTAACGTTGTGCCTAACAACTTCCTTTAATACGTTTTTTGTTGTATTGGATTGGTCTCACACTGTATTTTCATATTATTCAAATTATTCTTTAGAACTTATAAAACTTATGAAATAATCAGTCTTAAACACTATTTTACACTATCAGTTTTTGAAGAAAACAATTTTTAATTAGTCTCTTCGGCTCACCGAGCCTGCTTTTATTTGATCTAAAGCCAAGCAAAAACTAATATTTTGAAATATTTTTTACTATTTGAAAAAACTGTTTTCTATTTGAATACATTTTAAAATGTCATTTATTCCTGTGAGTTTTTTAGCATCCACCCATGTGAGGTGGGAACAGGGTCATCCTGTACGCTGTCAATAGTCAACACAGTCGCAGGGCAATAGTGGCTGAAGCAGCTAAACAGGCTTTTAAACCTGCTTAGAAAGTTTCAAAGGTCTTTTAATAATTGTGCTTTCCACAGAAACAGAAGAGTTCACTCTTCTAAGAACTGATGTTGAAAGATGTATTGTAGACGTTGACTGATATGTGTTTTTCTCTTGCCGATGCTGATATTTAGAAATCAGGGCAGCCAATGGCCGATATATGATGCAGATTTTTTGCCTGATTTTCCTATCTTTTCCCCCCTTCATTTCATAAAAGAGAGTTTAAGTAAATGTTTATTTACAAGGTACAAGACAGTAATAGTAGTAGTAGCCTCATTCATAGTATTAATACATGGGTCAAAAATTAAGCACCTTCTCAAAACTATTTGTTTTGTTTATATTTGCTGACAAATACCAGTGTTTCCCACAGAAATGCTAATTCATTCTCTGCCAGCAGGAGGCACTGTTGGAGCAGGAGAAATAGTGGTTTCCCTGGTAACGGCTGTAATCAAATAAGCTCTAAACAAGAATGACATCAAAGCTTTTCTGAAGACGGTCAGTTCTTTTCAAAGATAACATTCATATGAAAACACCTGCGCTGTATTATAATTTTGAAACGTTTTCTACATTTCTTTGTACATTTCTTTATTTCCAATTGTAACAGTGATGGCATTCCATACTCCGTTCATTCAATGAAATATAAGCCTTTTCTTTTTTTTTCTATTATTTATTTTGTTGACACTATGGCCATTTGACTTCTAGCAGTGTCCAGTATTTCCCATACATTTGTGGTAGCTCGTCACAATTTCAAAACTGAGCGCCACAAATAACTCAATGTATGAGAAACACTGGACACTGCTAGAAGTCAAATGGCCAAAGTGATAACAAAAATAAAAAAGTTCACACATATCAAACAGCCTGCTGCTCATTAATGCTTAAGAGTGCACTGGCAAAGAGCAATGACATTGTGGAGGCTGTTGTTGGACCCACAGACATATTTTATGAGGTAAGTTAACGTGCACATTATTATAAGCCCAGGACTTTCGTCTGAAATTTTTCTACTTTTACGTGCAAATGACTGAATTATGAATACGATAAGCACAGTTGGTAACAATTCTAGCAGGATAACCTGATAGCACACATACATCTCAGAGACGTCTATTTGACGTCTGCATTTTAATCTGAAAGATTTATTTTTTACAGGCCATGCTCATTTACAATACGTCCATGGGATGTTTTCTATCAGATGTCAAATAGATGTCTATTACATGTCTTTAAGATGTTCTAAGATGATTTAGAATGTATATAAGAGTGACATCTTACAGACGTCTGCCAGAAGTTTGTACACGGCAGCTGCTTTCCAGATCAAGTGATCTTTAATAGACATCTTGTAGACGTACGTGTGCTATCTTAAACGTTGTCTCAGCCTCAGACATCACGCCCACGGACCGATGGCTGAACATCTGATGCATATGACGCACAAAAGTGTAAACACTTCAGGAGTTTCGAAGTCGTCATCGGATTGTTTGAATCATACAGGATTTCTAGGACATGTACGGTATGTGTCGCGTTCTTTAAAGATCTTTTAAATGCTGGAGTTTGAAAACATTTTAAAGAAACATGTTGGTGTGTTATTGTGACGGCATTTCCACGCCCCGAAGCGTGACGCTGAAATGTAACGAACTGTGATTGGTTGTTTGACATCTCGGTCAAGCGGCGTCATGGGTGGGCCTTGGCCAATGAAAGCTGCCATGGATTCCAGACCTTACCGTCAGTCTGAGGGTCTGGCTATGCAAGACTAGGTAAAATGTAATTATGCTTTCAAATCAGTCGGTTTTGCCCTGCCATCATTAGCTGAAGCTAACAGTTGCCAACTCTCGTGAGACAAACAAGCATCCGAAGCTTCAACGACAATCCCAAAACAAGCCCAATACTTTTTGATGATTTATTAACATGAATATTTTTAATTCCCAATAAATGAGCCTGCAACAAATTAAACTGAAACTACGACATATGACAAACATGATGGGCTGAATATTTGATGAATTAGCTTTGCTACAACACTTAAATTATTGCACTAATTGGCCTTTAACTGTGAGCAGACAGTGTCAATCAATGCATTGGAGAATATGGCAAACATAAATGTAAAGAAACTAAGTTGCTTGTCAGATTTTCAGAACAAGCAACCATATTTTATGGAGTGGCTCCATCTCACGCAGCCAGAGGGAGAGAGATTCTCCAGTACAGCTGCCTGCAGACGTGCCTGCCTATAAATCAGGCTAGCTTGCAGCATAATCGGTCGATGCAGATTAATTAAAAATGGTCAAAAATCGGCCTGATTAATTGGTCAATCTCAATTGTATTGTTACATCTCTAGTCTCCTAAGTATCAGTAACATGTGTCTTTTAGCTTTGAAATAAAAACAGCATTGCTTAAACCTCTCCGTTTATTTCTTAACTGTAACTGTGTGATTTCAACAGCATATCTGATGTGCAATAAGCTGTCAGATATACTTCAAAAATAGCTAAATCATGTCCTTAGATGATCTCGATGTCAGCTGTGGTCACTCAAGAACACAGCCTACCAATCCAAACTCCACTTCCTGTTTGATAAGGCCAGTTGAGCAACACGAAAAACCCTGATTTCTCACCTTGAAGCACTTCCATGGGTAAAACTATCCATGCATTCTCTAGGTAGGAGATGTAGAGATAGCGTGCGGTGTTACAGGCCAGTCCGATATAAAGGACTCTAAAAAGAAAGAACACACAATCATGCATTACTTAAAAGTCATATTTAATTCATGCACGTGAAACAATGCTTTCTGTACAATGAAAATGTCACACTGGGTGTAGCTAAACCCGTTTGATTTATAAAGCCTATTGTAGTTAAGGCTGGGTGTTGCATTTGCTGGTGATGTCAGTCTCTATTCTGACGCCCGAATGAATGACTCACTCTGTCTTATGTAAGGGCTGTGAGCGTGACCGCACAAGATCTCGCCAGTGCTAATCAACAAACACTGAAGCTCCAACAGGAAAAAAACAACGTTAATGTCATTAATGCCAGTTTATTTTGAATGTTGTTTCCTGGAAAACCGTTCTCTGCTACTGGCATCACTAAGCATAAATTATAGTCTGCATATATTTTCTAGCAATTTTTAATTAAAACATCAAAACTTAGGTGACATCTCCAAACATTCAGTTTGCTTAAAACCCGCCCCTTTTTATGATCACCTGCAAGCTCAGATTGATAATAAAAATAAGGAATAAAAAAGTTTTTTCTTTTCCAATAATCCTTTTAACTGGGATGTACAGTACGTCAAATTACAGAAGAAAGGTCTGTTGCTACTTTCGTTTCAACGTAACTTTGAATAGAATAAAGATGGTTTCCAAACAGGTTTCCTAACACTCTCCCCGTCTGCCATTGGTTGAACAAATACATAGCCCCACCCCAAACTCACACCACTGGTTGAGTCAGTGTTGCTGTTGTCAGACTTGTCAGGAAGCTTGACAGACCAATGTTTTTCTTACAGTTGTGCTGAATTTACTACTAAATTACATTAAATGAGCTATAAAAAATGAAAACCTAGCAAATTGTTTTCAGAATTATAACCAACAATCTGTGTAACCGGAATGAACATCCAAATACAGAAGAAACATACAGAAATCAGAACACTAATTAAAATAATGATTGTTTCCAAATCCATCATTTTTTAAACAAACACATAGGCACACCCCAATCTCACGCCACTGGTAAAGTCAGCATCGCTGCTGTCGGGCTGGTCAGGAAGCTCAAATAGAGCAATGTTTTTTCCACAGTGTTTACTAGGGATGTCAAATTTCGATTATTTCCATGATCGATCGTCGTTTAAATTAACGATCAATTAATCGATTAATCGTTAACCATAATACTGCAAAATGCGTCTATTGCAGGCACGCAGTCAGCGGTATGACAGGATGTGCAAAAGCCACACACAAAACGCTTTCTCACTTGAATTAAAGAGGTTTTAGTCTGAATAAAATGCTAGTAGCAGGATTATAAAATGAATAGATGCGATTATGATCATTTGATAAAATGAAGAGAGCGCGCCATACTTTTGAGGTCATTTTACTTTGTTGACAGTTTCCAATCCCGCACGGAGAACGCTGAACGCGCCTCTTGAAATGGTTTTGTGGTGCTCGTTGTTGTATTTTAAAGCACAATTGCAATGTTTTCAACTGATATTATTGTATTTAAAATAAAATTATCCGAAATGTGGAGCGCGTGTGACTGCGCTGCACATTAAGTGAACTACATCGGCGCTGCTGCACCAAAACACACTGTTGCTCACATTAATTTGATCCTGCTGGATTCTGTCCTAGAAAATGTCAGATTTTTTAAAATCCGGCATACAGCGCATTAGATCGTGACAGTGCATGCGTGCACACGAGGATGAGCGAGCGCGACTTTGGCTAGATTTATTTGGAGGTTATTGCTCATGTCTCATTCGGCACAAATCGAAATGTTTCCATATTCGCAATGTATTTGAATGTTAAACTATTATTTATAATGTAAACTAGGCTTGTACTTAACACGCATTCGCATATAGACGGAAAAGATCATCCTATGAGCAAAAACGTCCTTGGCATAACAGCAGAGTGGACCGGTATACTACGGTCTATTTAAACTGACCAGTGTAACCTTTTAAATGTTTATTTGACTATTTTATTTTGATAATGAACAGACTGCGATGTAAGTTTGAATCGCTAGAATATACGTGTGCAGCAGGCTCCGGGGCGATCGAAACAGCTGAGACAGAAGAAAAATATATATATTTTCCGCAAGTCTTTACTTTCATTTGTGCACACTCACAATAAAAACAGAAGATTTGTGCTCTTGTAAAATAAAGCAAACAAACAGAATGCGTTGTCATCCTTTTTTTTTTTTTTTTTTTTTTTTTTTTTTTTTTGTGAACTTATGGAGCGCCCACACTTCTGTTTTAAATCCGTTAATCTTAATTATTTAAGTCGGATATATTTCGCATAGCCTATTTAAAAAAAAAAAAAAAAAAAAAAAAACATGAAAACAAATTGTTATTTTTATGTTGGGCCTATTACTTAGTAGGCTATAAATTTTCCTTAAAGCATCCCATTTTGTCCCAGGGCTTAGAACCTGTGCCCTAGTCAGGTCCATGCAGAAACTTGTGAACGATGCTCGGCGTCACCGTTTAGTGACAGCAGTGATAGCTCCAGGAATGTGTCGGTCACAGCGCCTATTAATCGCTGTTTTGAATCCAGCAATTATTTATTTAGAAATGATAAGATCTGATTATGACAAGTGTGGTATAAAAGCTTTGTTTATTAGAGGAATAATAGGTTAACTGGAAAATGTTAGACCATGCTTTTGGACCCCATAGTCTTCATTTACGCGGCTTTGTTCTGGTTTGCCGGTTGGTCACGAATTTCCACAAATTCAGTATATTTAGGCATTGTTTCTTTTCCTAAATCTTCATAGTCTAACCCTCTAATTTCCCAGGTTTATTTTATTATCTTTCGCTTTTAATAACTGTTTTCGCATCTCTTACTGTGGTAAACATGGGAAGGGAAATTGAAGATTTCATGAATTAAGAATTCGTTCGATTTATTAATTTGTTCCCTTATTTCACTTAAATCATGGGTTATTTAGGGAACAAAATTAATGAAACATGGACAATTGCCACATTAATAATTCGTAGGAATGAATTAACAAGTTGTAGGAATGAATAGACTACCTGTCCTGTCACTGTGTCCTGCAGCCCTGCAAAGCGCACGATATAAAACAGTTATCTGATGAAATGATTAGTAACTACATTTCTATTGCATTTAATGTTGAACAACTTTTATGTTGTTTCTATTTTAATGTACTTTAAAGTTTAAATCACATTAAAAGCTTAATTTGTACATTGTGAATGAATGATGATGCTTTTATATATCGTCACCGTCACTCACAGCCGCTCGCACGTGTTGAGTGCGCATGAGCCGCACGCAGCCCAACATTGAATCGGTTAACCGACCATCGACAGCCTTAATCGATTGCATCTCTTATCGACAATTAATCGATCATCGATTAATCGTTGACATCCCTAGTGTTTACACATTTTTGTCAAAATCAACCTACTAATGGCTTACTTATAGTTGTGTGCATTTTAAGCATAATAACACCAAAAAACTATACAAAATTTTAAACAGGAGCTTTTAAACTGCTTTCTCCATGCAGCTACACGCAAAAAGCAGCTCTGGGAGATGCAAATGTTGACTCTACGAACTGCAGAGAACATTTCACTGTGCACTGTTTTGGCTCCACCACACCCTTTGCCTTTAGAAAGCTTTAGAATCGATCCACAAAAGAAGCATGCTCAGTGGATCAATGCTGTAAAGCCTAGACAATGTGTGATGGGGCTAATGGCAGGATAAAGTTACAGGCCTCTCCGCAGTCATGACTGAAAATAGGCCACTTAACAAAGACTACAGAGACAAAACCGAAGGTATCACACGGATGAACAAATCATCTACTGATTTCAAAATGTAGAATACCAGAATTTATTCATTTATATTCTACGAACTATGAAAATGTAGCAAATTATTTTATACTTATATAAAACTTTATATATAAAATGTTATTCAGTAAATCTCATCACATCTAGTCACGCTGTGAAATTTGAAGTAAATATTGTGAGATAAGTCACATTATGAAATATAAAGAAACAATTTTGATATATAAAATAGCACTGTGAGATAGATCAAATAAAATCAAATTGAGATAAAAAAAAAAAATTACCCTGTGAGAGAAATCCCTATTGTGAGATATAATCGGTTTATGAGCTATCAACTAATGGCACAAGCATTTCTGCCAGCTTCAACACCTCAAATCCATTAGATTTTATTATTATTATTATTTTTTGTACAAATTGAAATGCTCAGTGTGGTAAACCAGAAAATATATTTTGTATTGAGCTGCAGCTCTGTTATGCAGAACAATTACAATGCCCGCAGATGCAGGTTGCAGCTTTTCACAAAACAGCATCTGGCGACAGACATAACAGTTTCAGGGTTTTTTAAGGGTTCTGTATCACAAAACATCTGCTAAATGCTACCAGTTAACGGCATTAAAAATGCAAAGACTGAGCCACCATTACAACTTGAGCTATCTTAACGTGATTCATCTTGTTCGCTCGGATGAGCCGTTGCTCTGGGAAATACCACACACTTGAGAAATACCACAAAGCAGATTGAGGATGTGAGCAGACCTTTCCATCTGCCTGTTTACCAGGGCCCACATACACATGGTAAACATCCTGAAAAGGGTGGCCTGCATCTTGGTTGTACATTGTGTGCCAAGGCTAGGCAGTGCCCATTTAGAGCTTAGCCAAAGTCAACAGTATTTACTGAGACACATTCAACAAATCTGAGTGAGCCTAATGTACACCACTTTGCAACAAATATGCCAGTCTATATGTGTTAACAAAGACATGGCACAAGAAATAATTGCATTTACATCGCTTTTGGCCAGATGTTCTTTGTCGTATTCTCATAAAATATTAAGCAACCAGGATATGGTAACCATTAGATGAAGGCGGTGCTTGGGCACAGGTCCAAAATACATGAACTACCATATTGGCTCTGCCCATACAAAAATTTGCTCAACACTAAACCCTGATCATATATGAGTGTTTAGCTTTCGTGAACTTCAGAGGCCACCGGTCTATGATATAGACAGACAATGCATAGTAGATTGTTCATCTGAATATCATATCATCTGTAAATCATTTAAAACCCAAGCAATATTTTAAAGCAATCAGAATGTATTGACAACATCAGGAAAAATATGCCTTTCCATGCACTTTAAACTAAACTTAAAATTCGTAAAATAAAAGCTAATTTGAAATTGAAATAAATACTACAAATATAAATAACGCTATTATTTATATAACTATAAATAATAAATAATAAAAAATACTGCTTCCAAAGATGTTTTCTTCATGGCTGTGGCAACCAATAGATTTTTACTGACACTTCCTATTTAATATATATTAATATATTTTCTGGTAAAACTGCAACCAAGCTGTTCATTCATCCTGGCCAATTTCTTAATTAAGCTATGTTTTGCTTGGGTATGGTTTAAAGAAAAAACAATAACTGGCAATAAACAAGGGTGTTGTTCACAATGACAGTGGAATCTTCATAGGCGTCTTATGGGTTCACACAGGATGCATTCTTAAGAACAACGTAAAAAGATGGGGCTAAAAGGAAGCACAACATGATGCACCAGTTAAAGACATCACCTAATGCATGTTTACATCGAAAAATAATTAAAAGCAGCAGAAAAGAACACAAAAATGGTTTCTGTGTGAACCGGCTCTCATCTATCGGGTGGAAAAACATGGTCTGCACTTTCATTAGTCGACGCTGCTCATTTGCATTCAAATATGCTCGTGTGCACAATTGTCTACTTAATTGCTCAACGGTCTACTCTCACTGAAACTGACTGACTCTTGGTTTCAGTGTGAATGTCCCAAATTACAGGAAAAGCCTCAGTAAACAACTTACATTGGAAGTGAACTAAACAGACACAGAAGTGGTAAGTGGTTATCCTACTTTGTCTAGCATATGCAAACCCGCCTTTAAACAAATCCAATAAGACTTCTAATTTATATCCCTAAATTAATATTCATAATTAAAGCCCCTACATTCCACATAAAAAACTTTTAATACAAGTGCAGTTTAGTATAAAATATGCCATATATTTCACATAATTAAGTTCCCACCTGATGTGTCCAACAAGCTCAATGAGTTTGTGGCTGATGAAATAAGCGGCCAGCTCAGACACGTGACTGAGCACTGAGCAGATGCCAAAGAGAGTGGTGGTGCCCTTCAGGTCCTCCAGATGCCAGAAGAGGAAGGTGAACACGAAACCGTAACCAAACCCCATGAACCAGGCCACAAAGAGAACCGTACCATACCGGACGCCACAAATGATCCGGAAGAGATCTTTGAAGGGAAAATGTTGCGGGTTGCTCTCTGGGCACACGGGTGCATCATCCGTGCTGGACTCTGGAGACGAGACTTCCTGCACGACTTGAGGTATTTCCACATCCCCCTTCTTGTCCCGTTCCTCGTCTGACTGATAAACCCTGTTGTCAAAGTGGAACTGCGTTGCCACTATCAGTGCTGAGGTCATCAGGACTCCAAAAACAATGAACGCGATTTGGTAGTTCTTGTAGTCGGGCAGGACACAACCCGAGCCCTGGATGATGATTGTGATGTGCGTGTGGTCAATCCAAATGCCCACCGACAACATAGCGATACCCCAACCCAGAGATCCCCACATTCTCTGGAGTCCGTAACGATCTCGGTGTTGTCCCAAGTACTGAAGAGTGATGGTGTCCACAATGGTCACAGCCGGGGCGCTGAAGAACTCACCAATGATAATGACCAAGAGGATCAAGAGAAATATAGTATCTACTTGTTCCTTATTAAAGACTATAAAATAGTCACTGAGTTTGGCAGTAGTAGCTTGTGTTTCAGTTGTCGAGGTAGATTTTGACGTTACTGTCGAGGGACGGGGCGACGTTGTTGTAGAGTTAGACAGCATAGTAATGCCGACAGGATTCTCAGTGGAGTTTCCAGAGGGAGTGCTTGTGGTATTTACATTTACACTTCGAATGTATCTAGAATGAGGTCCATATGCTGCTAATATTGGCCGAGAAAGCGGAGGAGCAGAGTACACATCCTCCATCAAGTATCTTCTTTGTCTGGTATGGTTACCAGTTTGCGTATTGTTTGTAAAATTGCTTGGTGTCCCAACAGTAGGGTCCTTACTGACACAGGTCATAGCTGCTGGCTTGACAAAGCCGATACCGCAGTTGAAGACCACCCAGCAGAGTACAGAAAACAGTAACACCACCTTCCCTTTCTTGAAGCGGTCCGCCACTACTCCCCAGAAAGGCGCACTGCAGAACTCTATAAAATAACGGATCCCAACTAGCAGGCCACTTTGGCTGGGTGTCATTCCCAGCTGCTTGTAGTACACAGCAAGCAGGGGGTGTAAAGAGCCATATGCGGAGTAAAAGAAGAAGTAGAAGACCTTGGAAATCAAGAGGTGATTGTCTATTCGTGCACAGCACCTCTCTGTGCAGTCCATATTCTGAGAGGGCTGAGAAGGGTGTGTGTCAGTGGGGGAAGTTGGTGCTGTTTGACCGGACGGTGTAGTGTTTGCCACCTGCCCCAGGGACAGAGTGTTAAATGGTTCAGACAGAACATATTTCCTTTTTTGGTCCTCCTCGTCATCCGTAAGGATGGCCACCCGATCACTCGCCATTTCTGTGAGATAGACATAAACATCATTTAAGGACACTGGATAATATCTTTACATTGTAGCTTTAACTAGCAAGTTTCAAATGTTGGGGCATAGCCATTTGGTCAAGATTTGGCTGTTTTTTGCGGGACATTTAGTTGGTAAATCGAATATCATTACCTTGAAGAACCAAAAAAATATATTTTCCATTGACAGACGTAAAATACTGAGAGCAAAATATTTCCAAGTTTTACAGTACACATTTTGATGTTTCATGGGATATTTTTTTTTCTTTTCTACTGTCATCATATTATATGACCTTGAAGAGGTTGAGACATTGTTGCTCAGCCAATATGCATTGTCATGATGCCATTTTTCCTGCAGATCTGATTAGGTAACTTGCATTTATGGGTCAGGTGATTGGCTCAATAAATACATAAATAAATAAATAGAAATAACCAAAAAAACAAAAAAACAATCCTATGCAATGTGTCCATCAACAAAGATAGCCAATTTATAAACACATATACATATGGGATCATAATGTTCATAATGCAATTTTCATTGAGCATAATAGGCTATTATCTAAAATAATCTAATTATCTATAATTCTAAAAATAAAAACGGTAGAAAAATAAACTTCAAGTATGTTTTCTTTGTGATATCAAAGCCTGTAAATCAGACTACAGTATTTTGTGTTAAAGTTGTCTATTTTTCTATTCACCCATGCTAATAATTTGCATATCACTGTCTACATAGTTCATAAGAATACTGGTACATTTCAGTGTTAAATATTAAGTACGCTATTGCATATTTTTGTGCATTGAACAATTCTGATACAGTCATCAGTCACTCCATGTCCAGTGAAGCAAAAAGTAAAAGTTTTTTTTTTTTTTTACTGATTCTAAATCCAATTTTACATAAGAATGCAGCACACCTTTTGTCATCAAATAGGATGAAACCAAATCAATTCAGCAACTGCCCTCGACTAACAATAATAAAGATTTGTATTTTCATAATTACACATCTAGTTCATATAATGTTGAATATCAGGTAGTATTAGTAAAAACTACATTCCTAGGAACACAATTAAGAGGTGGAGATCACTGGGCTGTGGAATGAAGTACAGTCAACATTCAAAAACAGCAACATCATAATAAACTTCACAGGGTGTAGTCCCTTCTGAAAATGAGTAGCCTAGCCTGTATTAACACTGCATATTGCACAAACACAATGACTACATGTAGTAACAAACACAACTGATTTATTGTACAATGTTTCAGTATAAAGCAGCCAAGCGGTGTGGCTCACTTACCCGGTTGTTGTGAGGAAGTTTATGTTATTTCACCGTCTGGCGTTGAAGGAGGACGATCCCTTCAACAGAATGCTCTCTCCGTTCAGTCATCATTTTATTACCATCCTGGATTTTTGCTCACTATTAACTATCCTCAAACAGCGATGTATTCCGGTAGAGGAAAGGAGCAGGTTTATCGTATGGCCGTTTTCATCCGACCTGACGTCAGTCTCTCACCTGCTCGTGATGTGCGCAGTGGCTGTGTGTTTGTGGCACTGCCTTCATTTCCACTGATGTCATAAGCAACTGTGACGCCCCGTTTCGGTCTTCAGTTCCTGAAATTCTGTTTTAGATTTACCTTTTTTCCTCTTATAGTATTTGCCCAAGAGCAGATGTCATGTCTAAGATCAGTCAAATGATGAAGATGTCTAGAATTTTTAATGAATCAAAAGGCTGTAGTATAGTTACAATTAACTTCTGGGGGGGGGGGGGGGGGGGGGTAAAATACTTCTCTTGAACTACTTATTTTATTATTTTAATATTTGATTTCTCTTTTTAATAATATTTATTCCTGGTTAGAAATGATAGCAAACCCATTTATTTTGAACAGCGAACTCATGTAACAAACCAGCTGCAGAGATTGTGATAAAACAGCGACATCTACTGGTGCTCAATAAAGTTCAAAATAAATAAAATAAATGAAAAACTGACAGCATCAAACTTGAACGCATAGATTTAGGCTATAATAAATATTACATTACAATGCAATACAGTATATAAAAGCATTTAACTGCAGCTTTAAGGAAATGTTCCACTACAAAAAATGAAAGACAAGCCGTTCTAGGACCCAAATCTGTGAGCCATTTTGTTATCTGTTAATTTTCATGAACAGCCCGAAATTGATTCTCTAGAATGAATCCAACCTGGTCTCACAGAATTCCGTGAAATGTCCACGGGTCCTTAACTCAAAATCCGTGAAGCCATCACGGAATTGCCCCAAATTCCGTGACCCGGCCACGGATATTTCTCCAACGCAAGTCAATGACACTGACCTCCCGTGGTCCACACACGGATACCCGTTCCAATGACGGAGTACAGAACTCGCTGAACGGACGTGCTTTCTCATTTGGAAACGCAACATTTGAAGTATTTGTTTCTTTTCCAATATCAAATGCCATAATGACATTAACCAGACAGCTGTTGTAGTTATTGCATTGTCCTGTCATCATAAAAATTACGTTTGTTTCAGTTACAAAAGTCCCGTGATGGCACGGACCTCCACAACCTGACCTCACTCACTTTTTTAGGAACTTACAAGCTTTTCGTCGACACTGTTGCAATGGCATGTAATTAACTTGGCATTTTTTCTCGTCCTGTCATCATAAAATCCAGTTTGATGGCGTTTTACACACATTTTGGCTATAGTCAGAACTAAAATCTGTGATAGGAGCACGGAGTGAGTCTGTGCTTAGATCACGGATAACTCTAACGCAAGTCAATGGCACTCATCTTCCGTGGTCCGTACACGGATCGTTTCAGTGATGGAGTACAGACCTCACTCAATGGACGTGCTATCTCATCTGGAAACGCAACATTTGAAGTATTTATTTTTTTCAACACCAAATACCATGACCAACCTGACTGTTATTGTAACTATTGCATTGTCCTGCCATCATATAGATTCACTTTGATTCTGTTAGCCTAACTAAAATCTGTGATACGAGCACGGAGTGAGTCTGTGCTGAGATCACGGATAACTCTAACGCAAGTCAATGACACTCTTCTTCCGTGGTCCACACACGGAAACCCAGTCTCACGGCAGTTCGTGATTTTGTCACGTAATTTAATCTATTTATTCGTGGCAGGCACACGTTTATTTCCTTATTTTCATGATTGCAGCACGTTTTTTTAAACTAATGCATTTCAACTGGAGGCATCTTTCGTGCATCAGCACAATATTTTCTGATTAATTATTATTATTATTATTTAATTTTTCACAGGACAACAGAAGAAACTCACTGAAACTTGAAAATAAAATCGGAGCTTAACTTACTGTACAAAACTGAGCAACATACTGTATTGCTGGTGACAAAAACACATTAAAACTTTTTTAGCTGTAAAATGCGCAATGGTTCTTTTTTTACTTTTTCATTGATTTTTATTTTTTTCATAGGCCTAGATTTAATTTTTTTTTTTTTTATTACAGAATTCAATATCAAGTCCTTGACACATAACTGTAACACATTTTAACATTAAGAAACAATTTAGTTTAAATAAAAAGAACAAAAAAAAATAAAAAATAAATAAATAAATAAATTATTTATTAGCGATAGGCCTACAGATTTATTAAGAGTTTTTATTAAGGCTATTGTAAAGGATTCTTAAAAATGCTGTCGCTGATGAGCCTCTGATCGCTGTCAGATTCTGTGATATGAATGTCCGCTAAGGGGTTTAGAATGAGCCCCGCTCGGCCCGTGTTCTGGCTTACTGTAATATTTCACCTGTAATAAGACCGAAATAATATAATTAAAATAAAGAAATGAATGAATACATGATAACATCTAAATAAATGTTGATAGATTTAGCGTTATAGTTTTAAAAATATTAATAAACAGCAAATCAACACAGCTTCGAAATAATAACCAAGAAAGACCTAAATAATAATAATACATAATTAATAAACAGCGCCGCCCCTCCCACTACGCGCATCACGCGCTGTGCGTCAACCCCAAAGCGTCAAAAACTGAAGCGTGGTCAAGCGCCTCTAGCGTCACTGACATGAGATGTTTATCGCTTTGAAATCACGTTCAAGAAGTCTCATTCAGCACACATCGCGATACTTTCCATCAGTTTGCAAGAGCCGCAGGTTGGGTGAGTTATACAGTCTATGGTGAGTAGTAGTAAATATGCTCTTTTAATGCCTGTCATAAAACGTATTCTGTCTTCTTTATTAATCAGATGAGCGCCTTATGTTTACTCTCTGTATTACATCGGTCATCCGAGGCTGTCTTTGAGTTTCATTGTGTTTAACTAAATGAACACAGCTGCTAACTGGTTAAACTCTATCGGTCACGTGACGTGCCACATACCTGGGATCCGTTTTATATTCATTTCAGGTTCAAAGATGTAAGTTGTATTTGTAGTAAAATCATGTTAACCATGACACCTACAAAAGTAGGTAAAACCCAGTAAACAAGACATTTACCATGTGTTTTTTTTTTTTTTTTTTTTTTTTAAAAAAAAAGCCACAGTAACTGTAGCTTTACTGTAGTATAGTAATAGCACATTAATCACCAAATTAACTATAGTTGTACCACTGTAATGGTAGTGTTTTAATGTGCTTTTATATGACTTATTTCCCAGTAATCACATTTACTGTACCATGCTTGTAATACCTTTTTAATGTAAAAAAAAAAAAAAAAAAAATACATTTTTTCCCATCTTGCAGTTCAATTCATATTTGTTTATATCTTAAATATTTTGCTCACAGATCACTATTAACATTCTGTATATAATTCTGTTTTATTTTCTTTCCCCTTGTATTAATTTTTTAGCTGAAAAGACGTAAAGTAAGCAGTCAGCCCAGTGGTGCTTGTGGAGAGGTATTCCTTCAGAAATGGAGAAGACAGAAAGCTGCAGAGGCAGGTTGGTCTGTGATAGTTTGTCCCTTTTATCAAACATTCCTGTTGTTATCATTTGCACAGCATTTTGTTGTTTCTTAAACTGTTGTACGGTCCAAATACCCACACTTGCCATCTTTGCACATTTCCTTTATTTGGCCCAAGTGAGCATGAAGATCACAATGTGTGTCGATCTTAACATGACAAAGTTCGTTTCAACTTTGTATTTTAAAAGAAACTTCTAAATGTCTTTTCAATAGTCCCTAATAATACATTTTAATGCACTTTTCTAGAACCCAAAGCGCTAAAATTAGCGCCCTATTAACCCTATTAAAGATGACAATTTATTTTGTGGTGCTTCTAATTAAGTGATAAAAAGAAGTTACAAATGATGTACAAAATAAATATACTTTTCTGTGCACCAAGAAAACATGCAACACTTTGTTTTACTACTAAATTAGTCTCAATTTCTAATTATTATAATTAATATTTCACAAACATTGGAAAGTTGCGTTACCTCTTGTTAAACCCCTGCAAAAAGTCTCACATTAATTCCAAAACATGATGCATGATGGGATACACTAAGCGTTGTATAGCGCTCCGGAGCAGTATTGGAGAGGTTTAGTGTGTGTTAAGGACACCGTGCTTTGGCATTATTAAGACCGGGGACAGTCTCATAGTCACGTACACACACTCTCAAGTGAATAAGACCTCAAGTGTGGGTATCTGGAAAGGGGAAAAGTCTTTAAAATGATCCCTAAATACAGTCCCACATCAAAGTCTTAATAATTCACTAATTCAATTTAACACTTGTATGATATTGTACAAGCCCCTGGACAATCTCATCTGACACTATCACAATATTGGAAAATCAGTTGCCCCACACAGTCAGAAAGTTTATATTGTTCATTGGCTTCTCATTAAATTACTTTAAATAAGCCCCATCAGTTCATGTTCCCACTATACGTGAGTAATGTTGCATTTAATTACATAATATTTCTATCCTTTCTGTCTTACAGGATTGTTTCCAGATAACACTGTAGTTCTCCGTCATGCACAAGGATTCACCTCTTTAACTCCCCCCCCCCCCCCCCCCCACACACACACACACAGAAATGGTTCCTGGATCAGTGACTCAAGACTATGCAGTGGTTTGATTTCTGCAGAAGATGTAACTTTGTTTTAATTAACCTTATAATGAATACATTGTGACCTTCCAGCAACCCATATACTGTACTGTATACAGAACCAGTGATGACAACAATAATTAAAAAATAGCATTTATCATATTGATAAAGCATTGTGTTCTCTTTGTCAAGCTTCATACAGTAATCTTTACTTCTGGTGCTTTTATCATAAAAAAGCTTCAGTTCTCATCAGGAGTTTTAGTAAAGGACATATTCATGCACAGCAATCCCCTAGTTCCAGTCATGAAGTGAATGATGTTATTGTTAAAGTTATATTTCTGCATTTTTATGTAGCAGGTGTTTGTTTTCCTGAACACTTTATCTTTCTTCCATTGTTCGGACAATCAGTGTTTACGTGATGCTCTGCTGATTGAGTTTTATAGATGATATTGCACACTTGACATGCATGTCTTCATGATGTTTTTTTGTGAGTTTGAAACATTAAGTGTTGTATCACTTTCTGGTCAATAGAATCTTTTAAGAAAATGTATATTTTTACGGTGTTCTCTGAAAGATATATACCATATTTATAATGTTTTGTTTTTTAATAAAAGAATTTGCACACTGAAAAATGTTAACGTTTACAACATAACTGCCTTTTTTTTCTTCATAGTTTTATTCTTTAAAAACGAGCTTGGTGACAGTGCAGTAATATGCGCACTTTGTCTTTAAATGAGTTTGACATATCAATAAATACTGGAAAACTCTTACAAAATTATGTATGTTCATTATGCTTTATTTCAGTTTTTATTACTAGAGATTAATTGGTAAAGCAAGGCAAATCACAGAAACAAATTTAAATAATTTAATAACTTAATAATTTCACTCTTTACTTTTTATTAGTAAATGCTCTTGTCTTTGGTCAGGAAAAAATTTATCTTTTAAATTGAATGAAATGAATCTATTGGTTAGATAAGATACAACTGTGACTGTGCAGTTCACATCACGTGTTGTACACACACATGTACACATCGATATTGCCAAATTGTTGTCAAGCTGAATAACAATAATTTCTGTATTTGCATTATTGTTGGAAGAAGGTGTAGACGTTAATAAAACACTATCTAATAGGTGGCAAATTTTATTTATTGTTAACCAATCTATCCTTTTAGCCGAAAAACGGAAAACAGCGTTCATGAATGACAATAAATGGTTAAGGAAGTGTGATGACGCTGCTCAGCTTTGATGCCATTGGCTGTGAATGTCCCTTGTCATCGCAGGACTGTCTGTGGTTGGATTATCTTTTAACCCATATTAAACAGCGGATCATGTTACAAAAGTATGTTTTGCTGCTATTATCACATTAGTAAATATATTAAGTCAACATTGGGTGTTTCTATGTTGAGAAAAATCACCTTTTTACCGAGATCCTAACACTAACCCTAAGAATAACTTCAATGAACTACAAAAAACAGCGCCTAATATTCCCTTTCCATAGATAGAACGATGGAGGCTTATGGGTAATGTAGTTTAAAAAGTTTTATTAACGAAATGAAATAAATAATATATTGAATGGTAAACTAGACATATAAATATGTTCACTGTGTAAACCACTATGATATATTTGAGAGGCATGGTGAAATTTAGTATTTTAGAGTATGCAATATGTAAAATGCCTTTATGCCACCTTTCCATTCATTTCTGAAAACTGTGCCCAACATTATTTTATCAGCATAGCATAAGTAGTAATCATGCTGATTTTCGCTTTGATATGTTAATTGGACTCTGATTTACAGCCATTTGAAATGTACAGTTTTTGGCTCTTCCGGGGGGTGCTACTGGGCCCCTGGGGGTAGAAGGGCAGTAAAACCTACATATATGTATTCTCCTCATCATGGACAACAAACTGAGCTGAGTCACATTTATATCTGACAGTTTTCACAGTCCTCTGTTTTCTAATTCTTACATCATTGCTATTATACCTTTTGACAGGACATTGTGAGGCCATCTGATGAAACATTGAAAAATTAGAAAGAAATGATTTAATAATGAAAATAATAGATTATTTCTTTGATTTTTGAAGTAAACATCAGTAAATATAATGGATGAACCTGCAACAACATGCCATTATCTATTCCCCACTGTTAAGCAGTAATCAAGGACAATGTATACACATTGTGATACTTCACTATTACACAAGGACAAATTAATTCATATATATATATATATATATATATATATATATATATATATATATATATATATATATATATATATATATATTACTAATAACTAATTAGCAAAAATCAGTGTAAAAATGTCCTCTCACCCCTGTATCTTGCTGCTCAGGTACTGGACATCAGTAATGTGTGTGCTCTTGGTTTGAATGGAGTACAAGATCCACGTTGATCATTCCTGCTACATTCTCAGTTATCCCTCAAGTGTTTGTAACTATAAAGCCCATGGCACCATCTTGTAATGCAAAATAATTAATCTCGTAACTCCCTTTCTTTCACAAAACAATTGGCATTTGTTACTAAATATAAACAATAATAACTTTCTGGTGTACTGATGTCCCAGATGTCATTAATCTGATCAAATATTTTTATGTCTTAAGTAAAAAATAATCCCAATAATGATTATGTAGTTTTTCCAAGTCTAAAATAAACACATATGAGCCTACCTAGTAAAATGATGTATTTAACAAGAATCTTCAGAACACAATATTCGTCAAATTCATTTTATTGAAGCAAAGACTATAAAGATGATAAAGTAGCATCAAGACAAATAAGATTCAAGGAAAATAATTATTCATAATCAAAAATACATTAACCTCATATATTAATCAGTTCACACAGATGAGTGATGAAATGTCCTTAAAAGTCACAGTCCCATCCAGTCAACTGTGATACAGATCATGTGATACTTATAAGACATGTGATACTGTTTCAGAAAATAATGATTCCTTATCAACACATCTAAACTGGTTTCATCGTGATCTTCTCTCGTGTCTGGAAACAGCTTTTGGTTGATATCCAGCACAGATGTGGTGTAGCTTGTTCTCAGCCAGAAGATTAGATTAGATTAGATTAGATTCAACTTTATTGTCATTATGCAGAGTACAAGTACAGAG
Organism: Carassius auratus; assembly: GCF_003368295.1. Taxonomy (NCBI): domain Eukaryota; kingdom Metazoa; phylum Chordata; class Actinopteri; order Cypriniformes; family Cyprinidae; genus Carassius; species Carassius auratus. The sequence goes on along the minus strand of NC_039251.1, from coordinate 11,158,992 downwards.
CTAATGAAATGCAGTTAGCATCTAACCAGAAGTGCAAGAATATAGTGTTTTATATACATAAAAGTGGGGAGTAAGTAAAGCTTATGATATACAGAATTTACAGTGGAGTTGCTATATACAATATTGATCAGAGTATATACAGAGTATAAATATGAATGTAATGTAGGGATTGTATGTACATTATGAACAGAGCAAAGAAGAATTATATATACATTATGAATAGCAGGAACTTGAGAACAGTGGTAATAAATACAGTTGAATGAGTGTGCAAAAGTATAGTTTAACAATTTATTATATGCAAAATAATAGTAGTGCAATTATATTTATTGTAGAAATAGTTTACTGTGCTTGTACAGTAACAGCTTTAGACAGTTTATAGTGTAATGGATTTAACCATGTGCAGTCTGTGCAAAATATGAGTAGTGCAATACATGTATGTAAAGTACTGTGACCAGTGCAGTAAAAGAGCAGGTACTAGTTCGAGAGCGTAGGCTCCTGTAACGCCTGCCGGATGGATGGAGGGTGAAAGGTCCATGGTTAGGGTGAGAGGCATCTTTGATGATGTTTCTTGCCCTACCCAGACAGCGCTTCTGATAAATGTTCTCTATGGAGGTTAACTGGGTGCAAGTGAGATCTCCCAGTCCTAAGATCCCAGACCTGGTCAAAGTGAAACAAACAATCCAGATGAAGTTGTTTAATGGACAGAGAGCTCAGCTTATGTTATGTGTGATTTTAGCAGGGTGAGCAACTATGACCCTTGTAGTACTGTACACTTACCATTCTTCAAGCTGTTTTAAGATCTTTTGAGAAGCTTTTTCTCTGAAGACAATTTACCACATCCTCTTCTTTCAGTCCTTTCAAGAGCATCACTTGGTCAAAACCCCTCATTTGGCTGATGAGACCATCTGTACAAAGTAAAATTGTTAAAATACTGCAATAAACAATTTCATTATGCAAGAATTTAGAAAAAGTTACAGAGGCAAAGGACTTGTTCATGAGACTCCATTAGCATGTGTAGTTCTCAGAGACTCTAGAATTCATCTTTTGTTGCAGTAAATATGTTTTCTTCCTCTAGAGTCTTTCTCCAGAGCTAATGACTTCTCTCACAAATGTGTTTTAGTCTGTGCAGTGTAAGGCTTTGCTCAAACCAATCAACTATCAATTCACAATTTATAACACAACATTCACAAAACAGTGAGATAATGTCAATTGGTGTTTATATCAATTAAACCACTTTTATGGACACTTGTATGCTTTTAAGAATAACAGGTGGTGTTTTTTTTAAAAACTTTAGATTAAAAATGTTCCAGTCAAACTTTGCTAACATGCTATAATTATTATAGCTGTATCAAATAAAATAAAATAAATATAAAAACATTGGAAAGAATAATTACGGCTGACATGACCAGTCCTGTGAGAGATCATCATAAAGTCCTGTAACACAGCATTGCTTCAACACACACATACCAGAGGACTTCTGTTTGCTTGAGCACAAGATGACCATCTTCATTCCTCATCCTGAGCAAATAATTTCCTTGGTCTTCCTTCTCTTCTGTGAAACAAGATAATCTTACTCTGTGTGCAATGAGCAATATTTCTCATTAAACATATAATTAAGTTAATTTAAAGTAAGATTCAGACCAGAGCATTTGATGAGTAAACAAATGTACCTGGGAAGAGCTGATCGTGGCAAGAGTCGCTGAGACTCAGTAATAGCTCTTTTAGTTTTTAGGAAGGTTTGTGAGGGTTGGCTCCCCAAAAACTTCTGAAAAAGAAGAACAGCATTATCTGCAAACAATCCTGTAAGACAGAAAGAAAGGAAATATTATTCATTACATGCAACTTATACATTACTATATACTTTAACTTATACATTACTTACATACATTATTTTTTAGACCATGAAAGCATTAATGAATTATTAAGACTTTGATGTGGGACTGTATTTAGGGATCATTTTAAAGACTTTTCCCCTTTCCAGATACCCACACTTGAGGTCTTATTCACTTGAGAGTGTGTGTACGTGACTATGAGACTGTCCCCGGTTCTTAATAATGCCAAAGCACGGTGTCCTTAACACACACTAAACCTCTCCAATACTGCTCCGGAGCGCTATACAACGCTTAGTGTATCCCATCATGCATCATGTTTTGGAATTAATGTGAGACTTTTTGCAGGGGTTTAACAAGAGGTAACGCAACTTTCCAATGTTTGTGAAATATTAATTATAATAATTAGAAATTGAGACTAATTTAGTAGTAAAACAAAGTGTTGCATGTTTTCTTGGTGCACAGAAAAGTATATTTATTTTGTACATTCATTTGTAACTTCTTTTTATCACTTAATTAGAAGCACCACAAAATAAATTGTCATCTTTAATAGGGTTAATAGGGCGCTAATTTTAGCGCTTTGGGTTCTAGAAAAGCGCATTAAAATGTATTATTAGGGACTATTGAAAAGACATTTAGAAGTTTCTTTTAAAATACAAAGTTGAAACGAACTTTGTCATGTTAAGATCGACACACATTGTGATCTTCATGCTCACTTGGGCCAAATAAAGGAAATGTGCAAAGATGGCAAGTGTGGGTATTTGGACCGTACAACAGTTTAAGAAACAACAAAATGCTGTGCAAATGATAACAACAGGAATGTTTGATAAAAGGGACAAACTATCACAGACCAACCTGCCTCTGCAGCTTTCTGTCTTCTCCATTTCTGAAGGAATACCTCTCCACAAGCACCACTGGCTGACTGCTTACTTTACGTCTTTTCAGCTAAAAAATTAATACAAGGGGAAAGAAAATAAAACAGAATTATATACAGAATGTTAATAGTGATCTGTGAGCAAATATTTAAGATATAAACAAATATGAATTGAACTGCAAGATGGGAAAAAATGTATTTTTTTTTTTTTTTTTTTTTTACATTAAAAAGGTATTACAAGCATGGTACAGTAAATGTGATTACTGGGAAATAAGTCATATAAAAGCACATTAAAACACTACCATTACAGTGGTACAACTATAGTTAATTTGGTGATTAATGTGCTATTACTATACTACAGTAAAGCTACAGTTACTGTGGTAAAAAAAAAAAATAATAAAAAAATAAAAAAAACACAATGGTAAATGTCTTGTTTACTGGGTTTTTACCTACTTTTGTAGGTGTCATGGTTAACATGATTTTACTACAAATACAACTTACATCTTTGAACCTGAAATGAATATAAAACGGATCCCAGGTATGTGGCACGTCACGTGACCGATAGAGTTTAAACCAGTTAAGCAAGCTGTGTTCATTTAGTTTAAACACAATGAAACTCAAAGACAGCCTCGGATGCACCGATGTTATACAGGAGAGTAACACTACAGGCGCTCATCTGACCATTAATAAAGAAGACAGAATACGTTTTAGGACAGGCATTAAAAGAGCATATTTACTACTACTCACCATAGACTGTATAACTCACCCAACCTGCGGCTCTTGCAAACTGATGGAAAGTATCGCGATGTGTGCTGAATGAGACTTCTTGAACGTGATTTCAAAGCGATAAACATCTCATGTCAGTGACGCTAGAGGCGCTTGACCACGCTTCAGTTTTTGACGCTTTGGGGTTGACGCACAGCGCGTGATGCGCGTAGTGGGAGGGGCGGCGCTGTTTATTAATTATGTATTATTATTATTTCTTTCTCGGTTATTATTTCGAAGCTGTGTTGATTTGCTGTTTATTAATATTTTTAAAACTATAACGCTAAATCTATCAACATTTATTTAGATGTTATCATGTATTCATTCATTTCTTTATTTTAATTATATTATTTCGGTCTTATTACAGGTGAAATATTACAGTAAGCCAGAACACGGGCCGAGCGGGGCTCATTCTAAACCCATTAGCGGACATTCATATCACAGAATCTGACAGCGATCAGAGGCTCATCAGCGACATCATTTTTAAGAAGCCTTTACAATAGCCTTAATAAAAACTTTTAACTAAGTCTAGTAAAAAAAAAATAAATAAAAATAAAAAAATTTATTTATTTTTTTTTTTAAATTTTAATTTTTTTTTTGTTCTTTTTATTTAAACTAAATTGTTTCTTAATGTGAAAATGTGTTACAGTTATGTGTCAAGGACTTGATATTGAATTCTGTAATTAAAAAAAAATTAAATCTAGGCCTATGAAAAAATAAAAATCAATGAAAAAGTAAAAAAAGAACCATTGCGCATTTTACAGCTAAAAAAGTTTTAATGTGTTTTTGTCACCAGCAATACAGTATGTTGCTCAGTTTTGTACAGTAAGTTAAGCTCCGATTTTTTTTTCAAGTTTCAGTGAGTTTCTTCTGTTGTCCTGTGAAAAATTAAATAATAATAATAATAATTAATCAGAAAATATTGTGCTGATGCACGAAAGATGCCTCCAGTTGAAATGCATTAGTTTAAAAAAACGTGCTGCAATCATGAAAATAAGGAAATAAACGTGTGCCTGCCACGAATAAATAGATTAAATTACGTGACAAAATCACGAACTGCCGTGAGACTGGGTTTCCGTGTGTGGACCACGGAAGAAGAGTGTCATTGACTTGCGTTAGAGTTATCCGTGATCTCAGCACAGACTCACTCCGTGCTCGTATCACAGATTTTAGTTAGGCTAACAGAATCAAAGTGAATCTGTATGATGGCAGGACAATGCAATAGTTACAATAACAGTCAGGTTGGTCATGGTATTTGGTGTTGAAAAAAATAAATACTTCAAATGTTGCGTTTCCAGATGAGATAGCACGTCCATTGAGTGAGGTCTGTACTCCATCACTGAAACGATCCGTGTACGGACCACGGAAGATGAGTGTCATTGACTTGCGTTAGAGTTATCCGTGATCTAAGCACAGACTCACTCCGTGCTCCTATCACAGATTTTAGTTCTGACTATAGCCAAAATGTGTGTAAAACGCCATCAAACTGGATTTTATGATGACAGGACGAGAAAAAATGCCAAGTTAATTACATGCCATTGCAACAGTGTGACGAAAAGCTTGTAAGTTCCTAAACAAGTGAGTGAGGTCAGGTTGTGGAGGTCCGTGCCATCACGGGACTTTTGTAACTGAAACAAACGTAATTTTTATGATGACAGGACAATGCAATAACTACAACAGCTGTCTGGTTAATGTCATTATGGCATTTGATATTGGAAAAGAAACAAATACTTCAAATGTTGCGTTTCCAAATGAGAAAGCACGTCCGTTCAGCGAGTTCTGTACTCCGTCATTGAAACGGGTATCCGTGTGTGGATCACGGGAGGTCAGTGTCATTGACTTGCGTTGGAGAAATATCCGTGGCCGGGTCACGGAATTTGGGGCAATTCCGTGATGGCTTCACGGATTTTGAGTTAAGGACCCGTGGACATTTCACGGAATTCTGTGAGACCAGGTTA